>NW_027361838.1:4612500-4782500 GCF_039654945.1 Dendrobates tinctorius | reverse complement strand
GTCCGGTAAATTTATTAATAATATTACGAAGATGTTCGGCAATTCGTACACGCAATGGGCGAATAGTTCTTCCTATATACAATTTGCCACATGGACAAGTGATCCCATAGATAACTCCTTTAGTATCACAATTAATAAAACCAATTTTTCTGTTTTCAATGCCCTTATTGCTAATCAACTTTTGTTTCTTAGTGTTCAATTTTTTACAGGGTCCACATCTTTTACATGGGAAAAAACCCCTTACAGGATTTAATTCAACACTATTTTTCCTTTTTAAGACTCTTGGGATTGGAGGTGCAATCATATTCCCAAGATTATTTGCCTTTCGGAACACAAATCTGGGGTTCACAGGCAATAATTCCCCAATAATTTTGTCATTTTGTAAAATGTTCGTGTTTTTTAACAATATTTCTAATAATTCTAACATTGGAATTGTATTGTAAGATGATGGGAATTTCATTTTGAACAAAAAAATCATCCTGCATTTGCTCTTATGGGATTCAAAAGATGTTCTCTTGGTGTTTTCCTAATTATCTCTGTGGTCCTTTCCAACAATTTGATATCATACCCTTTCTGTTTGAACTTAATATTCATGGACTCAGCTTCCTTCTCAAAATCTTGCTGTCTAGAACAATTTCTATGGGCTCTTATTAGCTGACTCTTAGGGACATTAAGAAGCCATTTCGGAAGGTGGCAACTTTCCAGAGAAATGAAATTATTAGAATCCGTAGGTTTGTGGTATATTTGTGTCTGAATAGTGTTCTCTTCAATAAAAACCCTCAAATCTAAAAAAGTTACCTCCTTATGGCTGGTGGTGTTAGTAAAATTTAAAAAATAACAATTTTTATTTAACTCACTTAAAAATTAGTTCAATAAAATGTCACCACCAGACCAAATAAAAAAAATATTGTCGATAAAACGAAGCTAAAGCACCAGGTTCGTATGTAGTACACCATCCATATAAATGGTCTCTAGTTCCCATTTTCCCACATAAAGATTGGCGTGACTAGGGGCAAACCTGGTGCCCATAGCTGTGCCCCATTTCTGGGAGACGTAGTTCATCCCAAATTTAAAATAATTGTGAGTTAAAATGAATTCGATACAATCCAAAATAAAATCCCTTTGTTCCTTGGGTATCACGCCATTCTTGGATATAAAAAACTCTACTGATTCACATCCTTTTTTGTTTAGGATCACTGTATATAACGAGGTGATGTCCAGGGTCCCCATGATATAGTGATCCTGCCATACTACATTTTCTAAAAGTTTTAAAATATGGGTGCTATCTTTTAGATAGGTAGGGAGAGTAGGAATCAATTTTTCTAGATGACAGTCTACATATTTGGATAAGTTAGATGTTAAGCCTCCTATAGCCGATATGATTGGTCTACCCGGTGGATTAATCGGGTTCTTATGTACATTCGGTAAGTAGTAGAAATAAGGCACTCTCGGATGTTGGATATTAATAAAATCCCTCTCCTGTTTGTTTAAAAAACCTTTTTCAAAACCATTTTTTATGAGTTCACCTATTTCTTGGATATACTGATCTGAAGGGTCATTTTCCATTAATTGATATGTTCGTGTATCTGCTAAAATACGCAAGGCTTCATTTTGCTAGTCTCTCGTGTTTAAAATGACAATCCCACCCCCCTTATCGGCGGGCCTGATGGTAATGTTTTTATTATTTTGTAATTGTCTGATAGCCTTAAGCTCTTCCCTTGACAGATTATGTTTAAATCTACTGCATCTTCTATCTGAGACCTTCCTAATGTCTTGTATGACATTATTCTGGAAGGCATTAAATGCTTCAGAGTATTCCTGAATAGGATTAAAATTTGATTTATTTCTCAATCCCGTGTGTACATATGGATCCACCAACATTGGCAGATCAATCTCATCAGTATCCGATAGTTTTTTCTTTATATAGTATTTTTTAATGGCCAATTTTCTCATGAATATTTTGATACCAACAAATGCCTGAAATTTATTGAATCCTACATTAGGGGCATATTTTAGACCTTTATTGAGTAAACAAATCTCATTATCTGCAAGTGTATAAGCACTGAGATTAAAAATTTTTTGTTGCGATTGTTGGGTGGTGGGGAGGGTTATTTGCGATGATGATAATTTGTTGTTTTTTTTGGCAAATTTCCCGCCCCTACAACCTCTTTTACGTGTTTTTTTTCAGCCAACTGAAAAAACGGAAAATGGCTTTGTTTCGTCTTCAGTTGTGTTCTCTTTGGATCCTTAATATTGTTATTTTTCACCGATTTTGTGACGTTGCAGCGATATTGCTAGCGATATCGCTGCATGTGATACTTACCTCCGACCGGCTCCCCCGCTGGTTATCGCTGATCGCGCGAGAAGGTCCTGGATCATTTCTCGTCGGTCACTTCCTGCGGCGCTTCCTACTGTGACGACGAGCGACGCGTGGAGCCGGGCGGGAGGACGCAGGATCGCCTCGTCTGACAGGTAAGTAGCGATCCCCGTACCCAGCGATGTCGCTAGTGAGATCTGCCTGTGTGGCAGCTCACTAGCGACCACCTAGCGATGCACCAGCGATCCTAACCGCGTCATATCGCTGGTCGGGATCGCTGGTGAGTCGCTAGGTGTAACAGTACCCTAACAGATCAGCGATCTGTCACAGGCACTGCACAAGGCTTCCTTGTGCCTGCGCTTTGCAGGCACTGAGGAAGCCAGCTCCCTGCAGGCCCCCCCGAAGGTCCCCGTCGCCATCTTGGATCCGGGGACCTGCAGGGATGGAGCCCCCCGCAGCAGCGCTGCACATTGCGCTGCTGTGGAGGGCTCAGGGAAGCACGGAGGGAGCCCCCTCCCTGCCGATGCTTCCCTTTAACCCCCGGTACACCGCGATCATGTTTGATCGTGGTGTGCAAGGGGATAACGTGTCGGGGGCGTTCCGTGAGCGCCCCTGACACATTGTGCCGGGTGTCAGCTGTGATAATCAGCTGACACCCGGCCGCGATCAGCGGTGCTCACCACGTGGGCGCCGCTGATCGCTATGACGTAATATTCCGTCAATGGGAATTAGGTCCAGGGTCACATGGACAGAATATTACATCCATTGTAGGTAAGGGGTTGACAGGCCAAGACATAAACTAATAACTATCCTCTATTTTCAACTGAGATTCACATGAGGTTGACCTATCTTATGTATTGAAAATACTATGAAATGACTTATATTGTATATTCTTATAAGCATTACTTGCTTTAATCCCTTTCTGACATCAGGCGTAATAGTACTCTGATGTCGGACTCCCTCCCTTTTAAGTGGGTTCCGGCGCTGAGCCCACATATTTTCCAGTGCATGTCAGCTGTTTTGAACAGCTGACATGTGCCTCTAACAGCCACGGGTGGAATCACAATCCACCCGTGTCTGTTAACTAGTTAAATGCCGCTGTCAAACTCTGACAGCGGCATTTAAAGCACACTTCCGGCAAGGCGACCAGTCTCAGAGCAGAGGTCTCCAGAAGATCTCTATGGTTGTCACTGTCGGATTACTATAAGCGTCGCATGGTGTCCGGCGCTCAAAGCAAGTCAGCAATTCTGCTACGTATAGCCAATCTGATCATCACCTGTATGACGCAGAGCCTATCGTATTATGGCATCTTCTAGTCTCCCATAGAGACAATTGAAGTATGCAGAAAGTAAAAAAAAATATTTTTAAAAATATTAAAAAAAATCTAAAAAATCTAAAAGTTCAAATCACCCCCCTTTGGCCCCATTCAAAATAAAATTAAAAAAATCAAACATACACATATTTGGTATCGCTGCATTCAGAATTGCCCGATCTATCAATATAAAGAAAGAATTAACCTTGTCTATGAACTCGTAATGACCTGGAAGATCATAATGGCTGGTCATTTTTAGCATTTAGAGAACATGGCAACAAAAAATACTGTGGCATTTCACTTTTATTTGCAATTTCACCACACTTGGAATTTTTTCCCTATTTTCCAGTACACGACATGTTAAAAACAATGGTTTCATTCAAAAGTACAACTCGTCCCACAAAAAACAAGCCCTCATATGGCCCTATTGACCAAAAACTAAAAAAGTTATCTCCTGGGGTTAAGGGGTTAAGAAAATGAAATGCAGAGCATTGATATGTGCCTGGAATCATTAAGAAAGTTCCAAAATTACAAGTTATCCCTTGTCCTCTGGATGAACATATATGCACTCCAAAGTCAAAACGCCTTGCTGTGCTTATGTTCAGGGCTTTTTTTAGCTTTTTTAACCCCTTTCTGTCATGTGACATACTATTCCGTCCATGTACCCTGGGCCTTCATTCCCAGGGGCGGGATAGTACGTCACAGCGATCAGCGGCGCCCACGTGGTGAGCGCCGCTGATCGCGGCCGGGTGTCAGCTGATTATCACAGCTGACACCCAGCACAATGTGTCAGGGGCGGTCATGGACCGCCCCAGCACGTTAACCCCTTGCACACCGCGATCAAACACGATCTCAGTGTACCGGGGGTTAAAGGGAAACATCGGCAGGGAGGGGGGTCCCTCCGTGCTTCCCTGAGCCCTCCACAGCAGCACAATGTGCAGCGTTACTGCGGGGGACTCCATCCCTGCAGGTCCCCGAATCCAAGATGGCGACGGGGACCTTCGGGGGCCTGCAGGGAGCTGGCTTCCTCATGCCTGCAAAGCACAAGCAAGGAGGAAGCCTTGTGCAGTGCCTGTGACAGATCGCTGATCTGTCACAGTGATCTGTGATGTGACAGATCAGCGATCTGTCACATGACAGCTATGTCCCCACTGGGACAATGTAATAAAGTTAAAAAAAAGTGTAAAAATAATTTAAAAAAAAAAAAATCACTAAATAAATAAAAAAAAAAAATATTCCCTAATAAATTCATTTTTTGGAAATAAAAAATAAGCAATAAAAGTACACATATTTGGTATCGCTGAGTCCGTAACGACCCGCCCTATAAAACTGTCCCATTAGTTAACCCCTTTAGCGAACCACTTAAAAAATAAAAATAAAAAACGAAGCAAAAAATAATGATTTATTATCATACCTCCGAACAAAAAGTGCAATAACGCGCGATCAAGAAGACGCATATAAATATCCATGGTACCACTGAAAACATCATCTCGTCCCGCAAAAAACGAGCCACCACGCAGCATCATCAGAGAAAAAAGAAAAAAGTTATAGCTCGCAGAATACAAAAATAATTATTTTTTATATAAAATTGTTTAGATTGCATAAAAGCGCCAAAACATAAAAAAAGACTTAAATGAGGTATCGCTGTAACCGTGCTGACCCAAAGAATAAAAGCGCTTCATCAATTTTACCTCAGGCGGAACGGTGTAAACGCACCCCCCCAAAAGAAATTTATGAAACAATGGTTTTTGTTCATTCTGCGTCCCAAAAATCGGAATAAAAAGCGATCAAAAGATGTCACGTGCCCGAAAATGGCACCAATAAAAACGTCAACTCGTCCCGCAAAAAATAAGACCTCACATGACTCGGTGGGTCAAAATATGGAAAAATTATAGCTCTCAATATGTAGTGATGCAAAAACTATTTTTACAATAGAAAGCGTCTTTTAGCGTGCGACAGCTGCCAAAAATGAAAACCGCCATAAATAGTAAATCAAACCCCCGTTATCACCCCCTTAGTTAGGGAAAAATAATAAAATTTAAAGAAAATGTATTTATTTCCATTTTACCATTAGGGTTAGGGATAGGGCTAGGGTTAGGGCTAGGGTTCGGGCTAGGGTTAGGGCTAGGGTTAGGGCTAGGGTTAGGGCTAGGGTTAGGGGTTAGGGTTGGAGTTATAATTGGGGGATTTCCACTGTTTGGGCACATCAGGTGCTCTCCCAATGCAACATGGCATCTGATCTCAATTCCAGCCAATTCTGCGATGAAAAAAGTCAAATGGTGCTCCTTCCCTTCCAAGCTCTGCCATGCGCCCAAAGAGTGTTTTACCCCCACATATAGGGTATCAGCCTACTCAGGACAAATTGAAAAACAACTTTTGGGGTCCAATTTCTCCTGTTACCCTTAGGAAAATAAAAAATTGGAGGCAAAAATCTCATTTTTGTGGAAAAAAATGATTTTTTTATTTTCACGCCCTGGCGTTATAAACTTCTGTGAAGCACTTAGGGGTTCAAAGTGCTCACCACACATCTAGATAAGTTCCGTGGGGGGTCTAGTTTCCAAAATGGGGTCACTTGTGGGGAGTTTCAATAGTTTAGGTACATCAGAGGCTCTCCAAACACACATGACACCCGCAGACCATTCCATCAAAGTCTGCATTCCAAAACGTCACTACTTCCCTTCCGAGCCCCGACGTGTGCCCATACAGTAGTTTTCTCCCACATATGAGGTATCAGCGTACTCAGGACAAATTGGACAACAACTTTTGGGGTCCAATTTCTCCTGTTACCCTTGGGAAAATAAAAAAAAATTGGGGACTAAATGATCATGTTTGTGGAAAAAATACGATTTTTTTTATTTTCATGCCCGGGCATTATAAACTTCTGTGAAGCCCTTTGGGGTTCAAAGTGCTCACCACACATCTAGATAAGTTCCTTAGAGGGTCTAGTTTCCAAAATGGTGTCATTTGTGGGGGGTTTCCACTGTTTAGGTACATTAGGGGCTCTCCAAAGGCAACATAACACCCGCAGAGCATTCCATCAAAGTCTGCATTCCAAAACATCACTACTTCGCTTCGGAGCCCGGACGTGTGCCCATACAGTAGTTTTCTCCCACATATGGGGTATCAGCATACTCAGGACAAATTGGACAACAACTTTTGGGGTCCAATTTCTCCTGTTACCCTTGGGAAAATAAAAAAATGGGGACTAAAAGATCATGTTTGTTGAAAAAATAAGATTTTTTTATTTTCACGCCCGGTCATTATAAACTTCTGTGAAGCACTGGGGGGTTCAAAGTGCTCACCACACATCTAGATAAGTCCCTTAGGGGGTCAAGTTTCCAAAATGGGGTCACTTGTGGGGGGTTTCCACTGTTTAGGTACATCAGGGGCTCTCCAAAAGCAACATGACACCCGCAGACCATTCCATCAAAGTCTGCTGTCACGGTCACGCGTGTCTGGACGCAGCGAGTACCGCAAAGCGAACCCATGTGACGCACGTGACCCTGGATACACCGCCTCCAGTGGGGCGAATTTAAATAATAAACACGTGCAGCTGGATACACTGCCTCCAACTGGCGAATTTAGACATTACACGTATATAAGTCTGGAAACCCCGCCTCCAGTAAGGCGAATTTAAATAATAAGGGAAACCTGGGAAACATTAACAATGGTGGGCCCTGCGATAGGGAATTGGAAAGTGGAGACCTCCTGAGCTCCCCTGAGCCAGTGTCCCTGCACTCCTAGCGTTCCCTATGCCGGTTCCGCACCAGGCGCGCAACAGGAACCTAAAACCCCTAGCTCGCCCTGACCTAAACCCTCACTAGGGAATTGGTCGGTGCAGAAACTAATCCCACCACTGCACTAAAACACACATGAGGAAAGATGACAAAACAGGGGAAACACCACTTAGCTTTGCTCTGTTGCATGCGCTCCTAGCAACAAAGCCCACCACCTGTGTGCATCTTCTCCTCCACCCGGATCCATCAACATAACTGGATCCTTCACCATAGTGCAGCCTTGGAGCAGAGTCCACCACCAGATGCAGCTGTCCAGTAACAGAGTCCCAAAGATGAGTTCAGCTCCTGCCCAAGAAGTCCAGCATGCTTGAGTCCAGCTCTCAGCAACCAAGTCCCGCATGCTGAGTGCAACTCTCTCCATAGTCGTCACTCCACCAAGCCATGCAAGCATTTCCTGCCAACACGATAAACTGTGACTCCACCACGGCATGCCGGCCCTTCTTGCAGACCACCTAGCTGCCACTCGTCCCCTCTGGCTGTGCTGCGCAGGACTCATATTCAGCTCCTTCATTCACCCAGGCTTCCTTGTGAATGACTAACACACAATCAATATCACCAACAGTGATTGAACCCACCTGGCTCCCTTTTATAGAGCCTAACACCTGATTTGTAATTGCGTGCACATTAACCCTAAAACTAAGGTACGATACCACTCACCACCACCGGGGCAACTTAGAATGAACGACACCACGTGTAATAATTCTAATGGCCACCGGGGGGCAATCAACCCACTTTGGCACCAAGCCAAAGGAAAAAAAGTTCAACTTTGTCCATTTAAACTGTCAGATCCAGCCTGGATCATGACATCTGCATTCCAAAACGTCACTACTTCCCTTCCGAGCCCTAACGTGTGCCCGTACAGTAGTATTCTCCCACATATGGTGTATCAGTGTACTCAGGACAAATTGGACAACAACTTTTGGGGTCCAATTTCTCCTGGTACCCTTGGGAAAATAAAAAAATTGGTGACTAAAAGATCATGTTTGTGGAAAAAATACGATTTTTTTATTTTCATGCCCGGGCGTTATAAACATCTGTGAAGCCCTTGGGGGTTCAAAGTGCTCACCACACATCTAGATAAATTCCTTGGGGGGTCTAGTTTCCAAAATGGTGTCATTTGTGGGGGTTTTCACTGTTTTGGTACATCAGGGGCTTTCCAAACGCGACATGGTGTCCGATCTCAATTCCAGCCAAAAACGTCAAATGGCGCTGCTTCCCTTCCGAGCTCTGCCATGCGCCCAAATAGTGGTTTACCCCCACATGTGGGGTATCAGCGTACTCAGGACAAATTGCACAATAACTTTTAGGGTCCTGTTACCCTTGGGAAAATAAAAATTGGGGGTGAAAAGATCATTTTTGTGGAAAAAATATGATTTTTTAATTGTACCGCTGTATGTTATAAACTTCTGTGAAGCCCTTGTGTGTTCAAAGTTCTCACCACATATCTAGATAAGTTCCTTGGGGGGGGTCTAGTTTCCAAAATGGGGTCACTTGTGGGAGGTTTCCACTGTTTAGGTACATCAGGGGCTCTCCAAACGTGACATGGCATCCAAACTGAATTCCAGCCAATTTTGCATTGAAAAAGTCAAACGGCGCTCCTTCCCTTCTGAGCTCTGCCATGCGCCGAAACAGTGGTTCCCCCCCACATATCAGGTATCAGCGTACTCAAGAAAAACTGCACAATAACTGTCGCAGTCCAATTTCCCCTGTTACCCTTGGTAAAATAAAAAAAATTGAACCTGAAGTATTTTTTTGTGAAAAAAAGTTAAATGTTCATTTTTTTAAAAAATATTCAAAAAATTTCTGTGAAGCACCTGAAGGGTTAATAAACTTCTTGAATGTGGTTTTGAGCACCATAAGGGGTGCCGTTTTTAGAATGGTGTCACTTTTGGGTATTTTCTATCATATAGACCCCTCAAAGTGGCTTCAAATGTGATGTGGTCCGTAAAAATAAAATGGTGTTGCAAAAATGAGAAATTGCTGGTCAACTTTTAACCCTTATAACTTCCTAACAAAAAAAATGTTGGTTCCAAAATTGTGCTGATGTAAAGTAAACATGTGGGAAATGTTACTTATTAAGTTTTTTGTGTGCCGTATCTCTGTGATTTATGGGCATAAAAATCCAAAGTTGGAAAATTGTGAAATTTTCAAAATTTGCGCCAAATTTCCATTTTTTTCACAAGTAAACGCAAGTTATATGAATGAAATTTTACCACTAACATGAAGTACAATATGTCACGAGAAAACAATGTCAGAATCACCAGGATCCATGGAAGCATTTCAGAGTTATTACCTCATAAAGGGACAGTGGTCAGAATTGTAAAAGTTGGCCCGGTCATGAACGTGCAAACCACCCTTGGGGGTTAAGGGGTTAAACTGGTTCAGGCTTAAAAATCCAAGAAGCTGCTAAAATAGTGATTTGACCTTACTCATTAGCACCATATTTTTTGGACTATAAGACGCACTATATTCCTCCAAAATTTTGGAGGAAAATGGGGGCACAGTCTTATAGTACAGATGTTCCTGCTGTGAATGAAGGGGGTGGAGCAGCAGGGGCAGACGAGCGGGTCACAGAAGGCAGGAGCCGGCGGCTGCGGCTAATACATGTGCCCGCTGTTAAAGAAAATTAATATTCACTGATCACCACTCCCATAATCCCGCCCACCTCTATGTAATGAAACCGATGCCAAGGGTGGGAGGGATTATGGAGTGGAGAGCTGTGACTATTCTTCCTCTTTAATAGCGTGCACAATGTTAGGCCTGTTTCACACATCTGTTTTTCCTTTCAGTCTAAATCCGCCAAAATAGCGGAAAACGGATCCGCAGGCGGACTGACAGAAACAGGGGACAGTGGATCGGCGGATGTACGGATCCGCCGATGGTAAAAATTTAAAGGAACCGCGCCTGGGGAAAAAGAAAAAAAAATCAAAAATTAATACCGGCGGATGTAGTGGTATCCGGAAGAGAGCGGGCATCTGCGGTGAGCGATCATCTCGCGGGATGCGGGTGAGTAGCGATCGCGCAATGCGATGAGGGAGGAGATCGCGCAATGCGATGAGGGAGGAGATCGCACAATGCCATGAGGGAGGAGATCGCGCGATGCCATGAGGGAGGAGATCGCGTGATGCCATGAGGGAGGAGATCGCGTGATGCCATGAGGGAGGAGATCGCGCGATGCCATGAGGGAGGAGATCGCGCGATGCCATGAGGGAGGAGATCGCGCGATGCCATGAGGGAGGAGATCGCACGATGGCATGAGGGAGAAGATCGCGCGATGCGAGAAATGGGGAGATCGGGCAGAAATGGAGGAGGCAGGGAGAGAGAGAGAATTTTCATCCAGCAGCGATACTTGATTCAGGGTTAAAAGGGGAAAATGCGGATCCGGACAGCAAAAAAGCGTTGCATGGTCCATTCGGTGGTCTCAGTGGACGCCACAATTTTGGCGGATCCGCACAATTACGGACGCAACGGACGATCATCAGTCAAAATCCGCCGATAATGAAAGTCAATGGGGAAAAATACGGATCCGCAAATAAAAATGGCGGATCCGTTTTTTTGGCAAATCGGCGGATCTTGACTGATTGTGAAAAACTGAAGTGTGAAACAGGCCTTAGCCATAGCCGGCCTCTTGCAGCTCCTGGGAGATCACATGAGCCCGTTATTAAAGAGAATGAACATTCACTGCCCTTTAGCTCTGTTCAGGATGGGGCTGCAGACCTCAAGGTTCCACAACCCCCATTGTCAGGATGAATGGATAGTCACATAACTTGTTATTTTGGTAATTACCCTTAAACCTCAACATGTATACATTTCTTCAACTACACAGTCAATAAAGAAATACTTTACTTTTTTGCACCAATGTATGAAACATTTTATGAAATGGAAATGACACAAGAAATCACTGATTTTCCTATTGCTGGCCATACACAGGAGATAGCGGTCATTTGAAAGTTCGCTCCACAGACAATGTTCCTGACTCCCTCATATACTTGAGCCTGATTCGTGAATTAGCCATGCCGAGTCCTCCTCTTCTATCTCCTGCCTCCAGGACTGATCATTAATCTTCAATTTACTAGAAGTGCAGACAGAGAGGCACAGATACTACTGATACTTCTTGTAAGTGCGCTATTATCTCACACCAGTACAGGAGTCTCAAGGCACTGTTCATCACTATTCTATAATTTTCTCCAAGTTGCTACAGCTCCTGATTGTGGGAGAATGGGGAGCAGGATTTCCTTTCTATGTGCTGAGACATCAGAGCAAATTATCTCCACCCCCCCAGGAGCTGAACTCAGGGAAAACTGAAATTAGAGATTTATCCTGCTGATATCCTAGGCATAAACCATCAATATTCTAGCTTCAGCATAACCCTTTAAACCGTTATTCCCAAAAACACTAAACAAAAACCCAAGCCCATAGGATAGGGGATCCCTTCCTGATACCTGAGGGTCTGACTGCTCTGATCGCCAATGATCTCAAAATATTCTGTAGAGAAGCATTTTTAATAGAGCAGAGGTGTGCATGCTTGACTTCTGTTCCATTTTTTGCCTATGGGACCCCTCAGAGAAGGCCAGATGCTGTACTCAGCTATTTCCAGCGAGTTCCATTAAAAAAAAATGTGGAAGACAAATATGCACATCCAATCAAGAAGGGGCTCTGGAACCATTCTCTCGGGTCCCAGTAGGGTTGAGCGAATGTGCTTGGTGATACTTGGTTATCACTTGAATATCATGGTGCTGGATGTACTCATTGCTCGGTAAGTATTGGGCAGTGCTCTATGTAAAATTCGAATCCCTGACCTGCATTTTTGGTGCCTGTTACACAGCCAATATGCATGCGGGGATTGCCTGTGCATCACTGTAATGCTGTAGCCATCTTGATTGTGGCATTACTGTGATTGGCTTGCCATGTGACATCATCAGGGCTTATAAAACAACAGGTGCCGCTCGGCTCGGCACACTGACGCCATTGCACAGCTCTGTGATACTTCGTATAAGAGGGCGAGATCGCTTGTTTAGACCTTTGGGTGTAAGAAGATGAGACAAGATGGAGTCAGCAGTGTCCCTTTAAGGCCAGAACTATCGGGGTTGTCACCACTGCTAGCAGGGGAGATTTCCTCTGAGAGGGAGACCATCCAGTCAGACAGCAGGGGGTGCGGGGTACTTAAGGGAGCCTGAGCGCGGGAACGGGTCAGACTTGGCGGGAAGGCGACAGGAGATGGATGACTCCCTCTCCGCAACTTCTACTGACGACTCCCCTGTTTCCAGACCTCCGTGTGCGGACTTGGAGATTACCCCTGACACTATTACTGTCTGTATCCAAACCACGGAATACCTCTGATTCACCGAAGAAACTGTTGCGACAGCCTAGAGACTACTCTGAGAGACCGCAGATAGTTGTGGCTAGTGCACGTGCTTGAGACCCGTGCCCGGTGCCATCCCTGGGACATTCATACAAAGGACTGTTTCCATGTTCCAGTGTACCAAAGACAAGACAAAGAGGACTGAATCCTTCGGCACTGTCGGGCGGCAGTGTTACTCGTTTCTTCAGAGCAGAGCCAAAGACTTTGTGCTTCATTTGAGACGCCGCCGGGAGATATTCCAGCCATCCCCCTGTCAGAACCTCAACCGATAAGTGTCCCGCTTAAATTGTATATTCTTTTTGCCATTATGTTTACCTCCCTGCAAGGAGGATTACTGTTATTGATTGTTTAGTAAATATTTGTTAACCCTTCTCTGTCTCCGGTTACTCACTGCATCAGACGAACTGGTTACTCCTCTTACATGTGTGCACTGTGACAGTATAACAATTCATAGGCCTGTAGTGTCCAAATATATAGCTGCATTTTTTTGGAAGGTGGATGAAAACATATATTTTTGATAGATCAAGTATTATGTGGCGCCCCTGAGGGTCCAGTTGCCACAGAGGTACTGCACCTGAGCCAGAGGTGTGGTACTCCGCTCTCAGGTAAGGAGGGGGCACAACACAGAACCCAGACTCTTGCATCCAACATCAGACCTCTCCAGGCCAGTTAGGGACTAGGCAGAGGGTGTGGGCAGAGAAAGCAGCAGGGAGTGAGCTGAAGGAAGTGACAGTGAGAGAGTGAGACAGTTAGTGCTGAGAACTGGAGCAGTGAGGAACTCATTCCTAGACTGGACTAGAGAAGAAAGAGAACAGAGTGAGGAGTTAAAGCTGGGGTCTTGAGCAGTGAGGAGCTCGTCCCTAGACCAGAAGACAGTAGAAAGACAGAAGAAACAGAAAGATAAGCTTCAGTGGAAGAGAGGAAGAAGGGGTCCTAGGGGCACAGGTAATGAGGAATCCACCCATGGGGCCCATATCCACGCCGACCGTAGTCGGGTGGAGGAACCAGGTCGCAGTAGGGGACCGGCCCCAGACTAGTGGAGAAACTAAGGACATAGCTAGCTAATCGGAGGTTGCAGTATCTGCATATGCTGCAGCCACATCCATACACATTCACTGAAAAGGCAGCCAGATAAGATCAAGGGGACCTAGAGCACATCGCCGACAAGATCCAGGGCTACTGGCTTGGGACACTGTGTGTGAAGGCGCAGGGCAGGAGAGGTGGGAGCCAGTGCAGTGAGATAGCCAGGGAAGGAACATCTGAAGGGGGTTCTGACACGGTGTACCCCAAAGCATCTGAGAGCTGGCTGGATCACCGACCCGGAGGACACAGCACCCCGGCTGGGGATTGTAACTGGAAGAACTGTGAGTAAAAGTGTGAAGACTGTACTCCACTGTGCCCTCTGACTTATTTACAGCATCACCTGCCTTGCACCACAACCACCATCATCACCTCTAACACCTATAACTGCCCAGGGGCTTAGCTCTACCCGTGGAGAGCTGCAGCAACTCTACTGCATCACCAACAGCCCCAGCGGTCTCTTTTGCAGCGTCGGCTATTACATTCCTTGCCGAACACCACGGGTGGCATCACGAATCATCCTCATCTTTATTCCCTAAAATCATCTTCTTTATATTCATTGCACGCCCAGGGCTACGGACTGGGTCACTGCTGCAGTGACATGCCCTTTAAGAACTGACCGTCCCGGTACCGAGTAATCCCGGTCCTAGGGGGTGCTGCATATTACATGCTTTGTGTTACTTTTTTGTGTTAAATAACACTCCAAAAAATCATTAAAACATTTTCCTTGTTTAAATTTCTTACCCATGCACAATTCTGTGCTCTGGGGTAAATTTTTTATATCTATACAACTACAAAAAAAGCGTTAAAACATTTAGCAGGGTAAAATTTGTCACCCATTCAGTATTACGTGGTCTGGGAAACATTTCCTGTGATCTATAAAACTGAAAAAAAAGTGCTACAAAATTTTGCAGGCTTACATTTCTCATCCATACAGTTTCACGTGTTCTGTAGTACATTTCTGTGATATCTAACACTCCAAAACACATTTTAAAAAATTAACTGGATTACATTTCTCACCCGTGGTTTGGGGTAAATTTCTGTGATATTTAATTAACATTACAAAAGAACATTTAAAAAATTGGCTGAATTACAGTTGTGGCCAAAAGTATTGACACCCCTGCAATTCTGTCAGATAATACTCAGTTTCTTCCTGAAAATGATTGCAAACACAAATTCTTTGGTATTATTATCTTCATTTAATTTGTCTTAAATGAAAAAACACAAAAGAGAATGAAGCAAAAAGCAAAACATTGATCATTTCACACATAACTCCAAAAATGGGCCAGACAAAAATATTGGCACCCTCAGCCTAATACTTGGTTGCACAACCTTTAGCCAAAATAACTGCGACCAACTGCTTCTGGTAACCATCAATGAGTTTCTTACAATGCTCTGCTGGAATTTTAGACCATTTTTCTTTGGCAAACTGCTCCAGGTCCCTGATATTTGAAGGGTGCCTTCTCCAAACTGCCATTTTTAGATCTCTCCACAGGTGTTCTATGGGATTCAGGTCTGGACTCATTGCTGGCCACCTTAGAAGTCTCCAGTGCTTTCTCTCAAACCATTTTCTAGTGCTTTTTGAAGTGTGTTTTGGGTCATTGTCCTGCTGGAAGACCCATGACCTCTGAGGGAGACCCAGCTTTCTCACACTGGGCCCTATATTATGCTGCAAAATTTGTTGGTAGTCTTCAGACTTCATAATGCCATGCACACGGTCAAGCAGTCCAGTGCCAGAGGCAGCAAAGCAACCCCAAAACATCAGGGAACCTCCGCCATGTTTGACTGTAGGGACCGTGTTCTTTTCTTTAAATGCCTCTTTTTTTCTCCTGTAAACTCTATGTTGATGCCTTTGCCCAAAAAGCTCTACTTTTGTCTCATCTGACCAGAGAACATTCTTCCAAAACGTTTTAGGCTTTTTCAGGTAAGTTTTGGCAAACTCCAGCCTGGCTTTTTTATGTCTTGGGGTAAGAAGTGGGGTCTTCCTGGGTCTCCTACCATACAGTCCCTTTTCATTCAGACGCCGACGGATAGTACGGGTTGACACTGTTGTACCCTCGGACTGCAGGGCAGCTTGAACTTATTTGGATGTTAGTCGAGGTTCTTTATCCAACATCCGCACAATCTTGCGGAGCACTAACACTCCTGAGTTTCTCCTGTCAAAGAGTTAGGTGTTCCCCCTTATGGGACTGTTTTGAAGAGAGTTCTGAGACAAACAAAATGTCCATTTTGAACCTTTGCCATGCCAACATCAGCAGGAGCCTGATCACTAAGGACCTAACCACTACCAGCATGATCAAGCACATGTCATCTAAACACCCAACTCAGTGGGCCGATTGGTGCCATCGGGTGACACCACTGCCTTTTCCCTTATGCTAGGAGCTTACCAATCCCCTGTCCAATATACTGGCGCAATTGCCTCCTGCCCTGCAACTTCCCTGTACATTCTGACTTACCATCATCAGGCAATTCAAAATCCTTGTCCCAGCACATAGTTCAGCTGTCCCTACCCCAGGCCTTGGAATGAAAGAGAAAGTTTGCAACCAACCACCCACAGCCCCAAAGGCTAAATGGACACATTTCCAAGCTGCTTTGCTTTGCCATTTCGACCTGTTGACACAGAGGACTTTCCCCAACTTATGGCGGCAGCTGTCCCTCGGTATTCAGTCCCCAGCAGCCACTTTTTCTCCCAGTTTGGCGTCATCACCTAGTACCAGTACGTGTCCAGGAACATCACCCAATCCCTTACCAATGCACTTACTGGGATTGTCAATTTAATGACCAACAAGTGAACAAGCTATTGTGACCAGGGATGCTAAATTACCCTGATGGCACACTGGGTGAACATTGTGGAGGCTGGGGCTGAGTCACACTCTAGCATGGCACATCTGCTCCCAATGCTGAGGATTGCGGGCCATACTTCTATCAGGATTTCCTCCATCTCCTACAGCAGGTCCTGCCCCCCCTCCTGCTCCTCCTCCTCAGCCTCCATTTCTGACATGCTATCTCAGAGCATATCGTTCATATCAGTTGGAAGCTGGAAGCTCTGCAGCACTGCATCAGCAAAGCAGCAACTGGCTCTGCTGGCTCTAATTTGTCTAGGAGACAAACCTTACATCACTGAAGAGTTACTTAAAGGAATAACAGACCAAACATATCTGTGGTTTTTGCAGCTGAACCTCTAACCAGGCATGGTCATGTGTCATAATGAGCATAACCTGGTGGTGGCTGTGAAGCTTGGCAAGCTCACACACGTACCATGCTTGGCGCATGTGCTCAACTTGGTAGTTCAGCGGTTTCTGAAAACCTACCCAGATTTGTCAGAGTCTCTGGTCAAGGTACACCATGTCAGCGCTCATTTCTGCATGTTGGCTACAGCTGTCGCCACTTTGGCACTGCTGCAGCAGACCATTCAAGTGCCAGCTCACCAACTGGTGTGCGACATCATCACGCGCTGAAACTCCACACTGCACATGCTGGCAAAGCATTCTGGTCAGCCTCCACACATAACTGAAGAGTAGACATGTGTGGTGCCCCTGAGGCTCAGTCACCACAGAGGTACTGCACCTTCTCCTAAGGTGTGGTGCCCCACCATTCAGGTAAATTGGGGGCTCCTGACCACGCTCCAACACTCGCACCCCACACCATAGAGTAGTTCACACCATAGAGTAGGTCAGCAAAACCACATTGCGGCTCCTTGCTTAGAGAGAAGCAGAGCACCTTTGGTGGTTCCCTGTTTGGAACACTAGACGTGCTGGGAGGTGGGTCGAGTTGAGAACATATAAAAGAGCGGGACAGTTCCAGGATTGAAGTTCAGTTGAGTCCAGAGGTGGAGTAGGAGAGAGGAAGCCACTCGGGAGGAGTGGGGATCCCTGGAAGAGGGATGGAGGAAGGAGTGCTGCAGCCGCCTCAGTGATCTGAGCCAGCTGGCACGGGAAAGGAAAGAAGGAGAAGGACATTGAACTGAAGCCTGAGCTTCTATAGAAGGGAAAAGACAAGTACGGAACGTAGGAGTAAAAAGGGAACACAGAGGACGTGGGTTAGAGGAAGAACCCTGCCTAGAAGTTCTAAGCGCAAGGGCGGGGCCCAGTCCCCAAGGTTGTATGGACACTAATGGTTCTGCAGCAGACACCGGTGGAGTAGTGGGCTGTAAATGCACTCCTCCCATCTAAGACTTGAGGGCACAACAGCAACATGGATAGAGAGCCGGGACTTAGGAGTAGAGAGTCCCCGAAGCAGGCTACAGCTGTCTGCTATGCAAGTAGAGTTCTTGGGAACATCTGTCAGGAGGAACTCCAGTGTAACACAGTACTAGGAGATCTTCACACTTAAAGGCGCTATAGAGGAGACGTTCAGGAAAGGCACATAAGTTGGCGGAGTGTGGAAGGGAGCATTCCATCTTGCCTGGAGGTTGACTGAGTCCCTGACACGGCACAGAAGCGGGCACTACAGACTGTGAGTAAACCTTTGGAACTACATGCCCTGATGTCCTCCATTCCTTCCTGCATCCGTCTGCCTGGCACTGCTACATCCCCTGCGCCAGACACTACACCATATAAGTGTCTCCACATCTACACTGCCCTGGGACAACAGCCCTGCCTGTGGAGGGCTATACCATCCTTGCTGCACCACACCATCTGTCCCAGAGGCTCTGTCTGCAGCGTCGGCTTAACACCTCCCTTGCCGAATACCACAGGTGGCGCCACGAACTATTCATTTAACTACATTCCACTATTCATCTTCTTATTACTTGGGCGCCCAGGGCCACGGTGCGGGTCACCGCCACTGTGACACATCCCACTGATACCGGCCCGGTACAGAGTGCCCCACAGCCCTGGGAGGGCGACCCACATGGATGTCTGACATTTGTGCAGTTCTCTAAGACTTTAAGGACTACACAAAGATGCTGAGCATCGATGATGCCATAGCCAGCACAATGATCCTGTGCCTACTTAAACAGTTGTTACTCACAATTAAACATGAAGCTTTGCATGCGGACCAGGTGGGTATGGGGGAAGACTCAACACAGAGATTCTAGCCATGCCAGCTTCTTCTCATCTGCTCGGCGTGCATTGGGTAATAATGAGGAGGTTGAGGAAGAGGAAGAACAGGCGCTAGTGGCTAGCATAACAAAGGCTAGCAGCCACACAACCTTCATCCTGTCTCACCTATGTGGATGGGAATGAGGAGGAAGAAGACTACACCAAGATGGTGAGCAACAATGACGCCATAGTAAGCACAATGATCCTGCTTCTGTGCCTACTTAAACAGTTGCTGCTCACAACTAAACATGAAGCTTTGCGTGCGAACCAGGCAGGGATGGCAGAAGACATGAAACAGGGAGATACTGCTCAGCCTCATCTCAACTCATCTCATCTGCTCAGAGCAGATTGGGTGACAATGAGGAGTTGGAGGTTGAAGAATAGGAGGAGCAGCAGGAACTGGCTGAGAGCAAAAGAGGCTAGTACCCACACAAGCTTTACCCCGTCTCTCTGACGTGGATGGGCTGAAGAGGGTAATGAGGATGAAGAGAAGGAGGAGGAGGAGATGGAGACTCATCATCATGGTGGAAACAGGGAAGCTTTGGCTATATGGAGCCTATATATTCTTCTTGAGGTGGAGAGGTCTTCTAAAATGGTGATATACCAGAAGGCCATTGTGGAAAGTATGTTGAAAAAATCCCCATCAGACAATGCTAGCAGCAGGGGGCAAGCTTCCTGGCCCAATCAAGGAGTAGGGGTGAGGGAGAGATACACCAGGTACAGCAGAGGCAGGGTACACTGTCCCCCTGTATATAGTGTATACCTGTATGTCATCTCCCCTGTATATAGTATATACCTGTATGTCATCTCTCCTGTATATAGTGTATACCTGTGTGTCATCTCCTCCTGTATATAGCATATACCTATATGTCATCTCCTCCTGTGTATTGTATATAACTGTATGTCATCTCCTCCTGCATATTGTGTATACCAGTATGTCATATCCCCTGTTTATAATATATACTTGTATGTCATCTCCTCCTGTATATAGTATATACATGTATGTCATCTCCTACTGTAAATAGTATATACTTGTATGTCATCTCTTCCTGATTCTAATATATAAAGCTCAAAGTGTTGTGGCAGGGCTAAGGGTCGTGTAATTGATGGGAGATATGTGTCTCATAAATGGCTTATCTCCATAATGTAAGGCATAAGTAAAGCATACCAGATATTGTTATTGTTTTTGTTTGAAGGACCTGTGGTGAGGTCACAGTCATGTGACCAGTCAGCTGCTGGGAACGTGGGTGTGGCTACAGCCTTATAATGTGACCTGCTCCTGAACCAGGGAGCTGTATGTGGGGAGGACTACACCTCCCAGCATGTGCTGAGACTCGCGGTCTGAGTCTGCAACCACGAAGGTTTATGTTTTGTTTGCCTAAGCTAGAGGCTATTTTTGGTGATACGCTGTTTTATGGTTTATGACAGAAATAAACCTCATGAACTTTGGAAGAACTGGTCTCCTGATTGTCTCCCGCTGCACCTGAGCGAGTCACATCCCCACAATTGGTGGTACACGTGCGGGCAGCGGTCCCAGCAGAGACTTGCGACAGTTGCTGCATGTCCTGGGTGAAGTTTGCAGCGGGGCAACAAGCATTGCCTGGAATCATGGAGGACCTCATGAAACACCTGGTCCAGTCCCAGGCACTGCAGCAGGAAACCAACAAGCTGTTGTTACAGCAGATCCAGCAAAGCCAGCAGGAGCAGCGGCAGCAGTTCCAGCAGAGCCAGCAGGAACAACGGCAGCAGATGCAGCTTCTGGCAACCGCCATCCAGGAGGGCAGGACGAGCGCCCCAACCCCAGGTCGGGCTGATGCCACCGACGTCGAGAAGGCGGTAAGACGCGCATTACAAAAAAATGACCCCTGAGGATGATGTGGAGGCCTTCCTGACGGTGTTTGAGAGGGTGGCTGAGAGGGAAAAACTTCAGCCAGAGCGGTGGGCGGAGGTACTGGCCCCTTACCTAACGGGGGAGCCCCAGAAGGCGTACTTTGACCTGACGGTACAAGATGCCAGAGAGTATCCCAAATTAAAAGCGGAAATTCTCGCACGCTTGGGGGTAACAATGACTACCAGGGCACAGCGAGTTCATCGCTGGGCCTATCACCGGGACAAACCCCCGCGCTCCCAAATGTTTGACCTGTTGCACCTGGTCCAGAAATGGCTGCAGCCAGAGTCGGCTTCCCCTGCACAGATGGTAGAGCGAGTTGTGATGGATCGGTTTGTGCATTCTCTGCCGAGACCTCTACAGACTTGGGTTGCCCAGGGTGATCCCCAAAATGCTGATGAACTGGTTGGGCTGGTCGAGAGATACCAGGGGATGGAAGGTTCCTTGGGGAAGCAGCCCATTCCATATTGGGGGTCCCAGCAGGGGGCGGAGTCACAAAAAGGGGTGGTGCGTCCAAGGTCAAAAGGGGCGGGGGAGGCGGTGCCCAAGTTCCCCTCGGGTGTTATTTGCTGGAAGTGTCATGGGCCAGGACATATAGCGGCCCGTTGTCCCCAGACCACCGAGCAGATGGACTGCAGCATGGGACGCCGTAGTTCATACTACGCATATCCAGCTTGCAGTGTGAACTCGCTACCTAACAAGGGGCCACAAGCGTGTCCCGTGAAGGTGAACGGTCGAGCAGTAATGGCGCTTCTGGACTCCGGGAGCTTGGTGACCCTTGTGAGGGCCAGTTTTCCTCTAAACATACTCCCGGGTAAAAAGATTGGTGTTCGGTGCATACATGGCGATGCAAAGGACTACCCTATGGCTAGGGTGAAGATTGAAACGGCGCATGGCACCGAGTCGCATGAAGTTGGCGTTGTTCGAGACTTGTTGCATCCCATAATTATTGGCTGGGATTTCTGTCTGTTTTGGGATCTGTGGGGGATGGGTTCTGAGTGTGCTAGCAAGAGCAGGGAACCAATCCACCCCACTGAGGTATCGCCACCACCAGAGGCAGACGAGTTCCCTTTATGTGTCCTTGTTGGGGATGAAGAGGAAGGGTCCCCTGTACCTGACATCCCGGAGTTAGGGGTGGCCGGGGAGAATTTTGGGACTGCCCAACATAGGGACCCCACACTAAGGGAAGCCTTTAACAATGTCACAGTCATTAATGGGGTTGCACAAGAGCCGGGAGCAGACACAAGGTTTCCCCATTTTATGTTGAGTGGGGAATTGTTGTACCGGGTCACGAAAATAAGGGAGGAGGTGACAGAGCAGTTAATAGTACCAGGCCCCTATAGACGAAAAGTGTTGGACATGGCCCATTCACACATCTTGGGGGGACACCTGGGGGTGGAAAAAACCCAGGAACGGATTGTACAGAGGTTCTATTGGCCTGGGTGTCACCGGGAAATAGTAAACTATTGCAGGTCCTGCCCGACATGTCAGTTAACTGCCCCCACATCTCATTTTCGGAACCCTCTTGTGCCACTGCCCATTATTGAGGTGCCATTTGAGAGAATTGCCATGGACTTGGTCGGTCCCTTAGTTAAATCAGCTCGGGGCCATCAGTATATATTAGTCATCCTGGACTATGCCACACGCTATCCTGAGGCCATTCCCCTGAGAAACTCCTCTGCGAAGAGTATAGCCCGTGAGCTGGTCCATGTGTTTTCCCGGACGGGTTTGCCGAAGGAGATCCTGACCGACCAGGGGACACCTTTTATGAGCAAGGTGATGAGAGAATTGTGCAGAGTCTTGCAAATTTCCCAGCTGAGGACTTCAGTGTACCATCCACAGTCAGATGGCCTTGTTGAGAGGTTTAACAAGACCCTGAAGAGCATGCTGAGAAAAGTCATAGAGGAAGATGGTAGAGACTGGGATTGTCTCTTACCGTATTTACTGTTTTCTATCCGTGAAGTTCCCCAGGCCTCCACGGGGTTCTCCCCCTTCGAGCTTCTGTACGGCCGGCATCCGCGAGGTCTCCTAGATATAGCCAAGGAAACCTGGGAAGCCGAAGTCACGCCCCACAGAAGCGTCATTGAGCATGTGGCACTGATGCAGCAGAGGGTTGCGAAGGTGATGCCCATTGTTAAAGAACATCTCCGCCAGGCACAAGAGGCTCAGGCCAGGGTCTACAACCGGTCAGCCAGAGTGAGGCAGTTCAATCCGGGAGACCGAGTTCTCGTGCTAATACCGACGGTGGAAAGTAAGTTCTTGGCCAAGTGGCAAGGGCCATATGAGGTGGTGGAGAAACTGGGAGACGTAAACTACAAGATCCACCAACCCGGAAGACGGAAGCCATACCAGGTTTACCATGTTAACCTTATCAAGCCGTGGCAAGATAGAGAGCCAGCAGTAACTCCGTGCTTGCTGTGCAACCTAGAAGGGGAGGTTGGAGCCGTTACCATAGCGGAGACTCTATCGAAGGCCCAGAAGCAGCAGTGCCGGGAGTTACTCCAGAAAAACCGCGACCTGTTCTCAGAGTTGCCGGGGTGCACGAAGGTGGTGGAGCACGAAATTCTGACTGAGCCACATGTGCGGGTGAACGTGAAACCATATCGTATTCCTGAGGCCCGGCGAGAGGTAATCTCCAAGGAGGTGCAGCGTATGTTGAAGCTCGGGGTCATTGAGGAATCCAAGAGCGGCTGGTCGAGCCCGATTGTCCTGGTCCCAAAACCTGATGGTGAATGGAGGTTCTGCAACGATTACCGGAAGCTGAATGAGGTCTCCAAGTTCGACGCTTATCCCATGCCACGCGTTGATGAGCTCATCGAGAGACTTGGACCTGCCAGGTACATAACCACTTTGGATCTGACCAAGGGATATTGGCAGATCCCCATGGCACAGGAAGCCAAGGAGAAGACGGCATTCTCCACACCAGACGGGTGCTTCCAGTATGTCCGGATGCCGTTTGGCCTACAGGGAGCTCCAGCAACCTTCCAGAGGGCGATGGATAGAATCCTTGCACCTCATAAGCTATACGCTGCCGCATACCTGGATGATATCGTCATCTTTACCCCGGACTGGGAGACTCACCTGGAAAAGGTCCAAGCAGTGTTTGATGCTCTAAGAGAGGCGGGGTTTACAATAAACCCGAAGAAGTGTGCCTTGGGGAGAGAAGAAGCCAAGTACCTCGGATATGTAGTGGGGCGTGGCGAGATCAAACCCCAAATCAATAAAGTGGAGGCAATTCAAACATGGCCGAGACCTCTGTCAAAGAAGCAAGTTAAAGCCTTCCTGGGGATTGTGGGATATTACAGGAGGTTTATCTCAAACTTCGCCACAATGGCTGCACCTCTAACTGATCTGCTTAAAGGGACAAAGTCAGTGATGGTCAGCTGGTCCGAAGAAGCAGAGTCAGCCTTCCAAGAAATGAAGGGAGCTCTTTGTAAGCAGCCCGTTTTGGTGGCCCCAGACTTTAAACGTGAATTTGTCCTCCAGACAGATGCCTCAGATGTCGGGGTAGGTGCAGTCCTTTCCCAAGAGATACGTGGGGAGGAGCATCCTGTTCTCTACTTGAGTAGGAAGTTGACTTCTTGTGAGAGAAATTACTCAGTTGTAGAGAAGGAGTGTTTGGCCATAAAATGGGCAGTGGACACATTACGGTACTACCTGGTGGGACGGAAGTTTAGGTTAATATCCGACCATGCCCCACTCAGGTGGATGAGGGAAACCAAGGGCAAGAATGCTAGGGTCACCCGCTGGTTCTTAGCCCTACAAGACTTCAGTTTCCATGTAGAGCATAGGGCCGGGAAGCTACATGGTAATGCCGATGCCCTCTCCAGAATCCCTTGCCTGGTAGGTGAAAGTGCCAAGCCCCACGGCTTTAGGCAGAGGGGGGAGGTATGTGGCAGGGCTAAGGGTCGTGTAATTGATGGGAGATATGTGTCTCATAAATGGCTTATCTCCATAATGTAAGGCATAAGTAAAGCATACCAGATATTGTTATTGTTTTTGTTTGAAGGACCTGTGGTGAGGTCACAGTCATGTGACCAGTCAGCTGCTGGGAACGTGGGTGTGGCTACAGCCTTATAATGTGACCTGCTCCTGAACCAGGGAGCTGTATGTGGGGAGGACTACACCTCCCAGCATGTGCTGAGACTCGCGGTCTGAGTCTGCAACCACGAAGGTTTATGTTTTGTTTGCCTAAGCTAGAGGCTATTTTTGGTGATACGCTGTTTTATGGTTTATGACAGAAATAAACCTCATGAACTTTGGAAGAACCGGTCTCCTGATTGTCTCCCGCTGCACCTGAGCGAGTCACATCCCCACAGTGTGTATGTATGTATGTATGTATTGTGTGTGTGTGTGTGTGTGTGTGTGTGTGTGTGTGTGTGTGTGTGTGTGTGTGTGTGTGTGTGTGTGTATGTACGGGATAGGCATCCGCACCATCGCAGCTACAGCCACAAAATTTGGCACAGTAACACGTCTGGACCCCGAGAGCGTCCTAAGCTATGTTGTGAGGCGAAATTTTAACCCCGCGCGTTCCAATTCACCAATTTTGCACCCATCTACATACTGGGGAAAAAGTGTGTGCGCGTCAAGCCCCGCCCCTCATTATGATGTCATAATGTCCCTATCTACATAATGGGGAAACAGTGTGTGCGTATCAAGCCCCACCCCTCATTATGATGTCACAATGGTTGCCATGGCAACGCTGATGTCATCATAGGTTGCAAGCCCCGCCGCTCATTATGATGTCATAATGGTTGACTATGAGATGGAGGATGTGTGATGGGTATATGGGCACTGGACTATGGGATGGAGGATATGTATGATGGGTATATGGGCACGGGACTATGGGATGGAGGATATGTGATGGGTATATGGGCACAGGACTATGGGATGGAGGATATGTATGACGGGTATATGGGCACGGGACTATGGGATGGAGGATATCTATGATGGGTATATGGGCATTTGACTATGAGATGAAGGATGTGTGATGGGTATATGGGCACTTGACTATGGGATGGCGAATATGTATGATGGGTATATGGGCATGGGACTATGGGATGGAGAATATGTATGATGGGTATATGGGCATGGGACTATGGGATGGAGGATGTGTGATGGGTATATGGGCACTCGACTATGGGATGGAGGATATGTATGATGGGTATATAGGCACGGGCCTATGGGATCGTGGATATGCATGATGGGTATATGGGCACGGGACTATGGGATGGAGGATAATTATAATTTGATTCATGTCAGATATTGAGAAAACATGCATACAGTGGGTACGGAAAGTATTCAGACCTCTTTAAATTTTTCACTCTTTGTTTCTTTCCAGCCATTTGGTAAATTCAAAAAAGTTCATTTTTTTCTCATTAATGTACACTCTGCACCCCATCTTGACTGAAAAAACAGAAATGTAGACATTTTTGCAAATTTATTTGAAAAGAAATCTGAAATATCACATGGTTATAAGTATTCAGACCCTTTGTTCAGACACTCATATTTAAGTCACATGTTGTCCATTTCCTTTTGATCCTCCTTGAGATGGTTCTACTCCTTCATTGGAGTCCAGCTTTGTTTATTTGGTCTGATAGGACTTGATTTGTAAAGGCACACACCTGTCTATATAAGACCTCACAGTGCATGTCAGACCAAATGAGAATCATGAGGTCAAAGGAACTGGCCGAGGAGCCCAGAGACAGAACTGTGGCAAGGCACAGATCTGGCCAAGGTTACAAAAGAATTTCTGTAGTACTCAAGGTTCCTAAGAGCACAGTGACCTCCATAATCCTTAAATGGAAGAAGTCTGGGACCACCAGAAATCTTCCTAGACCTGGCTGTCCAGCTAAACTGAGCAATCATGGGAGAAGAGCCTTGGTGAGAGAGGTAAAGAAGAACCCCAAGATCACTGTGGCTGAGCTCTTGAGATGCAGTAGGGAGATGGGAGAAAGTTCCACAAAGTCAACTATCACTGCAGCCCTCCACCAGTCGGTCTTTTATGGCAGAGTGGCCCGACGGAAGACTCTCCTCAGTGCAAGACATATGAAAGCCCGCATAGAGTTTGCTAAAAAAGCACATGAAGGACTCCCAGACTATGAGAAATAAGATTCTCTAATCTGAGGAGACAAAGATAGACCTTTTTGGTGATAATTCTAAGCGGTATGTGTGGAGAAAACCAGGCATTGCTCATTACCTGCCCAATACAGTCGCAACAGTGAAATATCCTGGATGAAAACCTTTTCCAGAGTGCTCTGGACCTCAGACTTGGCCGAAGGTTCACCTTCCAAAAAGGCAATAACCCTAAGCAGACAGCTAAAATAACCAAGGAGTGGTTTCAGCACATCTCTGTTACCATTCTTGACTGGCCCAGACAGAGCCCTGACCTAAACCCAATTGATCATCTCTGGAGAGACCTGAAAATGGCTGTCCACCAACGTTCACCATCCAGCCTGACAGAACTGGAGAGGATCTGCAAGTAAGAATAGCAGAGGATCCGTAAATCCAGGTGTGGAAAAATGTGTTGCATCATTCTCAAGAAGACCCATTACTGTACTAGCTAAGAAAAGGATCATTGTTCCCAATTCTGAGCAAAGGGTCTGAATACTTATGACCATGTGATATTTCAGTTTTTCTTTTTAATACATTTGCAAACATTTCTACATTTCTGTTTTTTTTAGTCAAGATGGGGTGCAGAGTATACATTAATGAGAAAAAAAGAACTTTTTTGAATTTGCCAAATAGCTGCAATGAAACAGTGAAAAATTTACAGCGGTCGGAATACTTTTTGCACTCACTGTATGTGCCTTTTTATTTACTGTATGTAAACTTCTGGTTTCAACTATATATTGTAAGGCAGCGCTCACCGAGTGTATTGGGGGACACTCACTTGGCAGCGGATTCACGTCTCACAGGAACACTTTCCGTTAAACAGTCTATGTGGTTTATTGAACGGCATAAACCATATAAGGCAACACAAAGAAAACAGTCTTGTATCAGATAGGTCAGTGTTCACATTAGAGCTCCACTCTCTCAGTTCTGAGGCCACACAGGCTGTGCAATGTCCAGTAACAGGCTCTATAGCCTCAACACAGTTATTTCCCCCCTGTCTGAGGTTACCTCTGAGGAGCTCCTGCTCCAGACGCCAACTCTTGGTTGGTCCTTTCTTTCGGGGAAGCAGCCGCATTGGGCTCTCCGTTCCGGACAGTGCCTTATTCACTAGGCCTCCTCATGGTTCCAGAACCACAGCCGGGCAGTGGCTTCCCCAAACACAGGCCGTCACAGACTCTGCTCACACACGTGGCCTGTCCGGGTGCTATTCAGGGATCCGACCCTACTCCCTGGGTCTCCCAACACACTGGCCTCACCAGGTCCAGGGCCTCAGCGGGTGCTATTCAGGAAGTCCGTCCCCTCCTGAGACCGTCCAACACTCACGCTTCACCGGGTGCTATTCAGGGATCCGTCCCTACTCCCAGGGACTCCCAACACACCGGCCTCACCAGGTCCAAGGTCGCAGCAGGTGCTATTCAGGAAGGCAGCACACCTTCCAACACCTAGACCCTCCAGGACCTTCCACCCTGAACCATTCAGGTACACACTCTCTCTCCATGTGACCTACCTCAGGCACATTATATGGTCCGTAGCCACACCCAAAGGTGATCTCATGGCTATGACCTCATTGCAGGTCCTTTTCAGACACCCAACCATACACACATATACTTTGGGCATTCAGACACATGCCCCTGGGTGGGTTTGTAGGTGACTGGTCCTGCCCATCTCACAAAGCCTTCCCTGATACATGGTAACAAACACTCAGCATTACCTCTGCTGATTACCACATATTTCAGCTTCCATCCCAGGGCCACCCACCCTGGGATACATAACAGTCATTTACCATCCTGCCGTTCATGCTTTCTCCATCACAATAATGGAGATGCCTGTGTGCATGACCCAGACAGCGCCCCATAGCTGTCACAGCGGTCACTGCATCACAATATATACACACACATTCCACATTCTACTATTGTAGAACTATTGATGAAAAAAGATACTCTTGAAGCTTATATTTAGAAAGTGCAATGTTAGCAAGGTATGACTATTTAATAATGATTATTGTTTAAAATACTATTAAAAGATTTATGAGACATGATCAACAATGCACACACAATAAATAGATTTATGACTTATAGAAGCCTATTAGCCATTTTAGTGACCTTTTTCTGGAAGAATTGGTTGCTTAGAGAATAACAGGAAATTCAAAAATCTATTGTGCTGCCAGAAATGGAATGTATACATTTCTCATTGTAATAATGATGATGATGATGATGATGGTGTGGCTGAAAGGATTCCCTGGGGAAATGTCTATATGCTGCTCTGCATTACTACCATGTGAGCCTTGTCCTCATATCTCCGGTACCGTATGGTACTTATGGTAGATTAATAAAAATAAAAAAATTACAAGACTCGTAAGAACAAGAACTGGCCACTTTTGACCGGGTGACAGGTCCTCTTCAAGGTCAGAGATTCATGGCTGCCCTGAGTATTCTGCATTTTCTTAGGACTCCATGCCACAATAAAACTTGCAGCGATGATATGGGCACAAACTGTCAATCGATCAGGAGCGCACTGACAGTGCTTGCTTTGCAGTCATGCCAGCTCTTAATTCCCAGCCTTCACACACTGATATGCAGACAGCGCTTGAAGTGCACTTGCTTTCCCCTTTCAATTCAGTGTGTGTGCATGCGCTCAACACCTTCTACCTGTTGCAACTGCACATAAGATCACATAGCAGAGCATGGAAACTACATACAGGAGATGGAGATGAATGCACGCACACATACATTGTGTGCAAAATAAAACTTTTTCTATTAAAAATTTACTAAAATCTTCTGTGCAAATTTGATTTTTACAGTGACTAAGTTGCCCATATGAAGGTCCAAATAGTTCAGTTTTGGTTTGTTTGTTTGCTTTTTTGGGGATGACAGACTCCACAGCAGGGGGAATTGCACAGATCCCACTGCTGCCACTAATTTTCAGTGGCTGCAACTGCCTCCAATCGTAAGGACAACTACGCGTTTGACTGCCGAAAGATGAACGAGGCCACAGCTGCTTCCACTACTAGGCCTATTTTTGGAGAACTCACAGTGAGTGTATGCTATATACACCTCCGATTCCCTTGCATGGAATATATATTATGTTTTGGGTTGTCATTTTTATTTAAAAAGAGAAAACACAGTAGTTCAACAATAAATGGCTTCACCCAACCATGAGTGGAGAACAAGTTTAGGTGTTAACATTCACATTCTCTGTAAAAATAGCAAGAAAGGATAAATTCTGCTGGGGTATGTAAACTTTTGAGCACAATTGTATATGTGTGTGTGTGTATATGTATTATATATATATATATATATATATATATATATATATATATATATATATATATATATATATATATATATATTAGCTGAAGAGCCTGGCGCTGCCCGGGCATGGTAACTAACTGTGGTTAGTTATAACAAATTATAATTATCCTCCATCCCATAGTCCCGTGCCCATATACCCATCATGCGTATCCACGATCCCATAGGCCCGTGCCTATATACCCATCATACATATCCTCCATCCCATAGTCGAGTGCCCATATACCCATCACACATCCTCCATCCCATAATCCCATGCCCATATGCCCATCATACAAATTCTCCATCCCACAGTCCCATGCCCATATACCCATCATACATATTCGCCATCCCATAGTCGAGTGCCAATATACCCATCACACATCCTTCATCTCATAGTCCAATGCCCATATACCCATCATACATATCCTCCATCCCATAGTCCCGTGACCATATACCCATCATACATCCTCCATCCCATAGTCCCGTGCCCATATACCCGTCATACATGTCCTCCATCCCATAGTCCCGTGCCCATTTACCCATCACACATCCTCCATCCCATAGTCCCGTGCCCATATACCCGTCATACATATCCTCCATCCCATAGTCCAGTGCCCATATACCCATCACACATCCTCCATCTCATAGTCAACCATTATGACAACATAATGAGCGGCGGCAGGGCTAGCAACCTATGATGACATCAGCGTCGCCATGGCAACCATTGTGACATCATAATGAGGGGCGGGGCTTGATACGCACACACTTTTTCCCCATTATGTAGATATGGGCAAAATTGTTTGGTGAATTGGAACGCGTGGGGTTAAAATTTCACCTCACAACATAGCTTAGGCCGGTTTCACATTAGCGCTTTTTCAGCGCACGCACGGCCGGGGGTAGCTCCGCCCCCGAGCCGGCTCTCTGCCCGGCGTTCCCGCCCCTTGCTTGTAGCGCCGCCTACTAGCGGACAGCGGCGCCTGCGATCGGCGCACCCTATCTTTAGCATAGGGTGCGCAGATCGTGCGCAGGCCGTGCGCTAGTTGCGCTTTGACCTGCGCTGCGCACTTTTGACGGTGAGCCGTGCGCGCCAAAATCAAACTTTTCGGATTTTGGCGCGCACGGCGCACCGTCAAAAGTGCGCAGCGCAGGTCAAAGCGCAACTAGCGCACGGCCTGCGCACGATCTGCGCACCCTATGCTAAAGATAGGGTGCGCCGATCGCAGGCGCCGCTGTCCGCTAGTAGGCGGCGCTACAAGCAAGGGGCGGGCACGCCGGGCAGAGAGCCGGCTCGGGGGCGGAGCTACCCCCGGCCGTGCGCGCGCTGAAAATGCGCTAATGTGAAACCAGCCTAAGGATGCTCTCAGGGTTCAGACGTGTGGCTGTGCCAAATTTTGTGGCTGTAGCTGCGACGTGCGGATGCCTATCCCGGACATACACACACACACACATGCATACACACATACATACATACATACATACATACATACATACATACATACATACGAGGGGCGATCCAAAAGTAATGCTTATCAATAATAAATGAATATAGTCAAAAAAATTTTTTATTTTTCTACATAGTCTCCTAACAAGTCTCCATCTCTTTTCTAAACTTAGAATTCCCTTCAAAAAAAATTCTTGATCTTGACCCTCAAAAAACTCCCCAACAGCGGTTATCACGTCGCTATTGCCGTCAAATTTCTTGCCCCGGAGGTGTTCCTTGAGCCGAGGAAAGAGAAAGAAGTCACTGGGGGCTAGATCTGGCGAATGGGGGGGTGTTCCACCAGTTCAAAGCCCGCTTCTTGAATGGTAGCCATGGCAACTGCAGCTTTGTGAGCCGGTGCGTTATCTTGGTGAAACAGCACTCCAGCCCACAGTTTGCCGCGCCTTTTCTCCTTGATAGCCTCCCGCAATCTTCTTATTTGTTCTGCGTAGTAGGAGCCCGTAATAGTGGCTCCCTTCTCCAAATAGTCCACCATAATAATTCCTTCAGCATCCCAAAAACGGACGCCATAACCTTCCCTGCTGAGCTTGACACTTTGAATTTCTTCGGCGTCGGTTCGTCGGCTCGTTTCCATGTCATCGATTGTTGTTTAGTTTCTGGATCAAAGTGGTGGATCCAGGTCTCATCCATGGTCAAATAACGTGACAAAAAGTTCTCCTTGTCTGCTTGGAACTTTTCGAGATTTGCTATTGAAATGTCAACTCGTTTCTTCTTTTGCTCGTCGGTTAACATTTTTGGCACTCAACGCGCGGAGACCTTTCTCATATGCAATTCTTTTGCAAGGATTCTTTGAATACTGCCATATGAGATCCCTATGACCTCAGCTACATGCCTGATAGTCACTCTTCGATCTGCCAACACAACTTCTTCAACTTTTTTCACGTTTTCTTCATTGAGGGACGCGGATGGGCGTCCTTCGCAATGTTCATCTCCTGTCGATGTTCTTCCCAGCTTAAATTCCTTGGCCCAGCGTGCAACTGTGGAATATGGAGGAGAAGAGTCCCCCAATGTTTCCACCAAGTCGCTGTGTATGTCTTTGGTAGACATTTTTTTCAAGCAGAGGTATTTGATGACAGCTCTGAGCTCGTTTTTTTCCATTTTGATGTTCACTCCTTGGCAGTTCATATTCAAATGAATGTAGCTCCCGGGAATCGTGGCCTATTTAAGTGATTTTTTTTTTCCTGGACTAGTGGGTACCTAACAGAGAAGAAAACATTTTATTTTAATTTCTGTGTGCAATAGAAATAACCGATTATCATTACTTTTGGATCGCCCCTCGTACATACACACTTTGCGCTTTATATATTAGATATACCCGGTATGATCACTGCTAACTCCACATTAACAAAAGGAACTACTAGCTCCCGTCACCAATCGTTTATACAGGCCGATTGGACACCCATTACAGGTAGCGTATGGCTTCAGGGGTGCGGTTTACAGAGCAAGAGGACCAAAGCTATTAAATTTTATATATTTAATCTGGCAAGGTAGGCAGTGTTTTTAAAAATATACAAAGATGTTACAAAATAGCAATAAAACAATATGGTTTATAAGATCACATAGTTTAAAAAGGGATAGCAAAAAAAGTACTAAACATTTGTCACAGAAATGGATCAGATCTTAGTGGAGGGAGGTACTCATTTTTAGGAAAACGGACAGAGCCACAACAATCTGTACCTTCCAGGACTGACAAATGACCAAAACTCAAACTCTGATTTTTATTAGATTAAGCATACAACCACATACCTCCCCTTGGTGAGCTCATATGAGGGGCTGGTCATGGGATGTGACAGATCTTTTAGAAGTTTATGAGATCAACTAACAAGTATAATGTGAACAAGGGTTACCTATAACCGACTAACTGAAAAAAACCCTATTAAAATATAACTTTTATTAAGTACAAAAATAACAATATAAAATTGCACAGATGTCTCCTATTATAAAGCCTTTTCCGTTTTTTGAGGTTTTTGGGCTATAATAGTATTGTGCAGTTTTTAACTGCTATGATTCAGGTTTTTCTGACCACATGATTGGATTGGCAGATTCAGCTGGTTAGATTTGGTTTGACTGTTATACCTGTAGGGAAGGTGACCTGACGGACGGACTAGTCTGAGTGAAGAAGGAAAGGTTTGCACAGTGTAGGTAGACGTCAGTTATTACAGGGGGAAACAACTAGGAAAGTGTAGTGGACGTGCAGTACCTTGGGTGGACATTAGATGGCAGGGAGGAGTGTGAGCAAAGGACTTGACAGCAGCTTAGGGCTTTAGAAACCGTTGGTCATGGGGGGCGTGGTTGGAGTGACAGTTTCAAGGAACCGGGTGACCTATAAATTCTGAGGGAGGGTTCCAGAAAGTTCCAGTCCCCAGGGGGAGCTCAGGTGACAGGAAGACTGCGACAGTCTGTGCGCTCTGAGGAGAATCCGACCAGGGGGACTGAGGAGAGAGAACGTCAGGGGGGTGGTCCTGACAGGAAGGTACCGCAGAAGAGACGTGGCAGTGGGTGCAGGATACCGTATTTAACACGACGACTGACCAGTGGAAGCGCTGTTGGTTTATGGGCCTAGGGCGGCCACAGTGACGGACCTGTCAGGAACGTCAAACACTGAAGGAGGGACGGTACGTACAAATACGTCCCTGGTGGCAGTGTGAAAACGGCTCTGAAATCGAAGAGCCGACAAGTGAAGAGAAGTGCGGTGTGTTGCGGAGGCCGTCAGGTGAACGGCAAGTAAGGAAATAAACTTGGACCTGTTGTACCCAGTAACTGCCTCCATCGTGTCTCTGTTATTATATCTGCGCGGTAAGAAGAGGGACCACCCCCCCAGCTCGGCCCACCACCACCGACCCTACATTTGGCGTAGTCGGCAGGATCGCCGCCGCTAATACATCATCTTCTGCGGCAGACCTGCCTCAAAGAATGGAAAAGGACTTGGACTACTCTGTTTGGATTACAATTACCTGTGGATTACAAATTACCTACCTGTGGAATACAAAAGGGGAGCGCTGTGGCGGATCTGTGTGGCCAGCAGAGGATCCGGGGCGGTACCAGGGACTGTGCAGTATGGCGGCGCTGCTTCAGCGCAGAGGAGAGGTCCGGGTGTTTGCAGTTGATCAGAATGGACTGGGACCCCCTCCAACGTACCCCAAAAGGAAGCAGTATGTGCCTGGAGATCGACGCTTCCATATATTGGACCCCGACAGGTGGGTGGAGAGGCCTGCCGACACCCCACCTCACAGAGGTAGTGGCACAGAAGAAAAACTTGGCTGCGGCTGTCTGATGCCATTTGAGTGCTGCCCAACGGACGGTATGAGACGCTGCGGGTGTCGGGGCATCGGCCGACTAGAGTGGCAGTGGCGGCAGGAGATGGAGCTGCACCAGAAGTCATCTGTAGAACCACGGGCAGGCAGCGGGATGCTGAGCCGGGGAGCGGAGCCTGAGCGGAGTCAGCGAGAACGGCCGCCACCAATACCAGCAGAGGACTTCTCAGCGGAGCCCCCGAGTCCGGAGGGAAGGCCCGCAGGACAGTGGAGCAAGGAACGGAGGCTGCGGGGGAAACCGCGTGATGATGGAACTAGAGGCCGCAGCGTCGGGGAAGGTGAGAGTACCCCCGGCCCTACCAGTGCCTCCGCAAGCGGCCCCCACCATTCTGCTGCAGCACGCGGCCCCCTGCACACCGGAAGGCCTAGTTACCACGGGCCCCGTGGTGTATGCGGAGCTGAGCGAGGTCCCCGCTCATGTCCCTGAACTACCCCGCCCGGAGTCACCAGTGCAGAGCTCACCCAAAGAAGACGCTGCTGCGCTTTCCCCGCTAATAGCAGCTGCATCGTTGAAATCGGCCGTTACTCCGGCTCCGTTGGAAGTAGTGGATGCGGCCTGTCCTGAGGCCGCGGTTATGCCGCTGCTGGAGTTGGCTGCGACCGACTTAGCGGGCCCTGTGATTCCAGCCCCCGAGGACCCGGTTGTCCCCATTTGCCACCTGACCCCAGCGGCTGCTGGGCCACAGAAATCTTCGGCCGTTTCGGTCTTTTTCAGTGGAGTCCCGCCCACCGGACTCCAGGGCCCGTGCTGTTCCCTCCGTGTGGGAAGCGGAGGTGATCAGGAAGAAAAAGGCCCGGGAGCAGGAAGTGTGGAACCTGCTCCACACTCAAGGAGAGGCCGTCATGGAAAAGAAGAGGACTTGAATGGACACCCTCAGTATCCCCGGGGGCTCCACGGCTGTGGAGCCCTCACCTCTGTCCATTGAGAGTGGTATAGACTGTCAGGAGTTCGATGCACCGTTGTGCAGATTATAAGGACAGTTGCATTTAGAAAAAAGTTTTGTTGTTGTTTAACTGATGCAACTATTTTCTCTCTCTCTTTCTTTCTTCTTTCTATGTTCTTTATATACGAAAATATGTTTACCCGACAGAACGGGGATACGGAAAGCGGAGGAGTGTCCAGGTCCAAGGAAGGGGGGAGGAGGAAAGAAGACATGCAATGTTATGTTATATTTTGGTTTTAAAAGCAAGAGAAAATGAAAAAAAATTATAAAAATGGGTACTTGTGATATTGTAAAGTTGTTTTGGTGTACAATATGCACAAGTAAAATGCAACAGGTCCGGGTAAGGGAAGGTCTGCGGGACCAAAGTAAAGTGTGAGATCCGGTAGGGATCTAAGAGTTGAGGAGGTCTGGGAGACCGGGACGCTGACCATGACATGTTATTGAAAGAAAGGAAAATGAGTTGGAAGACGTGAGAGAGACAGCCGTACTAGGTCAGGTCCCCAACACCACGGACACCCCTGAAGGAGGAAGGCAGGCGCTGGTAATGATCTGGAAGGTAAGAGACCTCGATCATGGCGTACCGAATAGTGGAAGGTGACAGTAGGGGAGAGTAGGGGGAAGGTACACGCCATAGAGAGAATATGGGTGTACCTAGCCCAATTTGAAAGAAGTCATGTGGCGTGCGCGCTGGTGAGTAGCAGTAGGCTGCTCAGAGCATAGTGCTCCCAGTATGGTTCGGCCCCCGCAGATAGTGGGTTTGGCTCAACAGCTGGTCCGACAACAGAATGTAGGTGTAGCTTCAGAACGACAAAGGCAGGGATGACTATTGTCGAGGACGACAATGGACAAAGGAAGGGGGAGTGTAGGGAAGGTGACCGGACGGACGGACTAGTCTGAGTGAAGAAGGAAAGGTTTGCACAGTGTAGGTAGACGTCAGTTATTACAGGGGGAAACAACTAGGAAAGTGTAGTGGACGTGCAGTACCTTGGGTGGACATTAGATGGCAGGGAGGAGTGTGAGCAAAGGACTTGACAGCAGCTTAGGGCTTTAGAAACCGTTGGTCATGGGGGGCGTGGTTGGAGTGACAGTTTCAAGGAACCGGGTGACCTATAAATTCTGAGGGAGGGTTCCAGAAAGTTCCAGTCCCCAGGGGGAGCTCAGGTGACAGGAAGACTGCGACAGTCTGTGCGCTCTGAGGAGAATCCGACCAGGGGGACTGAGGAGAGAGAACGTCAGGGGGGTGGTCCTGACAGGAAGGTACCGCAGAAGAGACGTGGCAGTGGGTGCAGGATACCGTATTTAACACGACGACTGACCAGTGGAAGCGCTGTTGGTTTATGGGCCTAGGGCGGCCACAGTGACGGACCTGTCAGGAACGTCAAACACTGAAGGAGGGACGGTACGTACAAATATGTCCCTGGTGGCAGTGTGAAAACGGCTCTGAAATCGAAGAGCCGACAAGTGAAGAGAAGTGCGGTGTGTTGCGGAGGCCGTCAGGTGAACGGCAAGTAAGGAAATAAACTTGGACCTGTTGTACCCAGTAACTGCCTCCATCGTGTCTCTGTTATTATATCTGCGTGGTAAGAAGAGGGACCACCCCCCCAGCTCGGCCCACCACCACCGACCCTACATACCTTATCTCTTTCCAGAAATACAATAGCCCGTTTTTTACTAGGCTTTATAATAGGGGACATCTGTGCAATTTTATATTGTTATTTTTGTACTTAATAAAAGTTATACTTTAATAGGGTTTTTTTCAGTTAGTAAGTTTATGAGATCCCAAACTTTAAGGATATCTTTGCCCTTGGAGGTCCCAGGTTGGAGATATCATTTTCATATTTCCTATCACCATTTTACCTTTCTATAGAGATGAGAATTAACTTAGATAGCATCATCCATCTGGCCGATATTAAGTTGGAGGTCTTCAGCTGGCCTTACACTGAAAATATATCTCTCATAAATATCAGATCAATTAAAACACCAATATTTACACTGACCACTGGCTCCAGAGAGTCTGAGATAAATCTTTTTAACAGAGGTTACAGATTCCTTTGAACAGAGGAAGCCCCTGTACTTTTCCACATCTGAGCATATGAATCCTAGGCTTGTTGGCTGGTTCTCATAAGATCCCACTGTTGTTATCACCTGTTCAGGGCTGGAGGTCCACCTTCATTTGAATTTGAAGTGTCAGTTCTTTTTTACTTCCCCAGTTATAATTAATCCCATATGTTCAAAGTGAGGGTGATATGTCCCCTCTCCAGAAATGTCTTTATGGATTTTATAACTTTTCTCTACGACACCTCCCCCTTTTAGAGGTGGCATGGGGGACTGATTTACAGATCATCTCCCAAACCCCTCTCATGGCACAACCTCCCTGGATCTCAAAATAACCTGTCCATCTTCGACTGGGAGATGGGCTTCTCCATGAGGTCACTCAGTGCCTCAAGACTAGCATCTACGGGTAGTACAGTCTGAAACTCCTGGCTAGAGGTATCTAAAAGTGATGTTAAGGCCCCAATCTCAAAGGAACCCTCTCACACCTATTCTGGGTCAGAAATTGGTTTTGTTTTTCATCCTGCTTGGTGATGAAGGTCCAGAAGGCAGCCCTTTAGCTGCACTCTGAGCACTCTGACTGCGGGTGATAGCAGATATGTAGGCTGTCTTCTAGGGGTATAACAACACATTCCCATCAACATGAAAGGCTGTGAGTAAACCTTTCTCCTCACCCTGACATACTGGGGTTACTACTTTCCCACCATCCTGAATGGCTGTGGGTATCGCTTTCCCACCATCCTGATGACAGGTTGTGGGTACCACTTTCCCACCATCCTGACAGGCTGTGGGTAACACTTTTTCTTAGACCTCGCTATTGTTTTTGGTTTCTTTTTTATCAGAGACGTTAGCATTATAATGACAACAATGAAGTTATTTCATCCCATTCAGCACTAAAAGCCACACATTACCACGGCCAGACATTTGTGAGACAGTTTTGGTATTATTGTAAAGATGGATGTAGTGCCCGCTGACAGGTGACCGCTTGCAGTCTGTGTGCTGTAACCGCTGAGGTAAAGCCTCATAAAGAACATGTGTAGGAAGTTTCATACAAACACAGGAAGCACAGAGACCTTTCTGAGGAAAACTTTGGAGCGGAGCTTTGATGGTTATTTATGATAAAACCTGGGAAAGTAGCATTTTATATTGTTGCTCCTGCACTGTTGTTGCCGTACATTTGAACTGCTGTGCATATATCAATAGTTTTCGATACAACGCCCACTGGCGATTTTCTTAGGCGGGTGTTTTTGTTGCAGGTTATTATGTGCAAGTTTTTCAGCCAAGCATCGTGATATCAGAATAATATATTCCTGTCTCATTGCTTTTATTCTACACACAGACAACTAGAAAGCATTGAATTTTGACAATATTTCAGTTTTCCATTGGAGAAAGTGCTGTGTTTAAAGGGAACCTCTCATCAGACACATGCAGTCCAAACCACAGAAAGCACAAATTGAAGCCTGACTGCACAATTGTAGTCAGGTATTTTTTTTTTTTTTTTTTTTTTTTTTTTTTAAAGTGCTCCGGTGTTTCAGAGAAAACATGGTTTACAGAGCCAGCCCCAAACAACAGATAGAGGCCTGACAAGTTCAGCGCCACCTCAGACGGATTCTCCTCCTACTGCACTATTTAACTGTCACATCTCTGCTGATGCACACACATGGAAGAGATCTGTCAATCACCTGGAGAGGTATGGGGAGAAACTGACCCAAAGTGACACCGGCCTAGTCCGATGTCTCTCTGTGGTCCTTGTGTAAGGGGGTGAAGCACAAGAAGGACAAGAAATGGTTTACCTCCTCTGGTCCATGCGGGAAGACACGGCACGCTGAGGATAGAGCAGCTTGTGCAGAGGTCAGGACAGGACAGGATGCAGAGGGGACCCCGTTTGCACAGTACCCCCTCTGCCTCTTGCAGTAACCCCTGAGACCCCGGCTGTGGGTTACTAGAGACTTCGGAGCTCACAGAGACTAGAGACGAGAAGTGCCGCTGGTGATCGGCGCCTACGTTGGAGACGACGACCCTGCAAGCAAGTCTCCATCAGACTAAGTTTTCAAGAAAATCTGTTTATTACTGTTTACACTGTTTGCCTGTTCGAGAATCTGTTTCAATCTGCATATATTCACACTGTTATATTGCCAGTGTTAATCCCTGTAAATAAACCCCCCTTTAACTGTGGGTCCGTCTGTTCCATGGTGACATACCCAACACCTGCACTTTGTTACACTTGGCCAGTCATGCCAGCCGTAAATCAAGCAATGAACTTCAGGTCTGCCAGCTTTGGTGACCTGTTAGACCCAGCCATAAGCAGGGTATAACAGGTGGTAAAAATTAAATGTCTAATACATTGCAATGAATATGAACTGCAGAGTAATAGTCCAGAGATCAGATAAATCAAAAATTTAAAGTTCCATAGAGGGACTAAGTGAAGCAAACAACAAATAGGACAACATAACTGAAAACTTCAGTGTGCATAACTATTCACCCCCCTAAAGTCAGTACTTTGTAGAGCCTCCTTTTCCAGCAATAGCAGCTGCAAATCACTTTTGATAAGTCTCTATGAGCTTTCCACATCATGCCACTGGCATTTTTGGCCATTCCTCCAAAACTGCGCCAGCTCCTTCAAGGTAGATGGTTTAATTTGGGGAACAGAAATCTTCAAGTCTAACACAGTTTCTCAACTGGATTAAGGTCAGGGCTTTAACTAGGCCACTCCAAAACATTTAAAGGTTTCTAGTTAAACCATTCGAGTGTTCCCTGAGCAGTATGCTTTGGGTATTGTCCATCCCAGTCTCAAATCAGACTGAAACACCTGTATTTTGCACCATCCATCTTCCTCTCAACTTGGAACATTTTCCCTATCCCTGCTGCAAAGAAACATCGATACAGCACAATGCTGCCCCACCATGTTTCACTGAAGGGATGGTGTTTTCTTAGATTGATAAGCTGAGTTGGTTTGGCACCTGATATAGTGTTTACCTCGGTGGCCAATAAGTTCAATTTTGGTTTTGTCTGATCACAGCACCTTTCTCCATACGTTTAGGGAGGATCCCACATGTCTTTTGGTAAACTCAAAATAAGCCCTACAATTTTTGAGTGTAAGTAAAGTTTTTTCTGCCCACTCTTCCACAAATGCCACCTCTATGGAGTGTATGGCTTATTATGGTCGTATGGACAGATACTCCAGGCTCTGATTGGGAACTCTGCAGCTCCTTCAAGGTAACCTTTCATCTCTGTGCTACCTCTCTGATAAATGCCCTCCTTGCCTGGTCTGAGAGTTCAGGTGGGCAGCCCACTGTTAGCAGGCTTTTTGTGGTACCATATTCTTGCCATTTTATGATAATGGATTTGATGATGCTCTGGGGATCATCATAGATTGGGATTCTTTTTTAAAACCCAACCCTGACTTGTACTTCTCAAAAACTTTGTCCCCGACTTGTTTGGAGATCTTCTTGGTCTTCATGGTGTTGTTTGGTTAGTTGTGCCTCTTGCTTAATGTTGTTGCAGCCTCTGTGGCCTTTCAGAAAAAGTGTGTATATACTGACAGACCATGTGACACTTAGATTGCACACTGTTGGACTTCCTTTCACTAAACATGTGACATATGAAGGTAATTGCTTGCACCAGAAATTTTTAGAGGCTTAGTAGCAAAAGGGTTGAATTCATATGCACATGCCAATTTTTAGTTATTTGATCCCATAAATTTAATTTATGCATATATTTTTCTCACTTTACTTCATCAACTTAGATTATTTAGTGCTGATACATCACACACAAATTGGATTACAAGATTATTGAAATACAGATTGTAATGTAACAAAATAGGTAAAAAGCCAGTAGGGGCAAATACTTTAGCAAGCCACTGTAGCTCTTAAAATATGATGACACAAAAATCTTTACTTTGTGCAAAAAAAAAAAATTTGTGTGATAAATGCAAAACCTAAAAAAAATATATACAGTGGGGAAAAAAAGTATTTAGTCAGTCAGCAATAGTGCAAGTTCCACCACTTAAAAAGATGAGAGGCGTCTGTAATTTACATCATAGGTAGACCTCAACTATGGGAGACAAACTGAGAAAAAAAAATCCAGAAAATCACATTGTCTGTTTTTTTTTCATTTTATTTGCATATTATGGTGGAAAATAAGTATTTGGTCAGAAACAAAATTTCATCTCAATACTTTGTGATATATCCTTTGTTGGCAATGACAGAGGTCAAACGTTTTCTGTAAGTCTTCACAAGGTTGCCACACACTGTTGTTGGTATGTTGGCCCATTCCTCCATGCAGATCTCCTCTAGAGCAGTGATGTTTTTGGCTTTTCGCTTGGCAACACGGACTTTCAACTCCCTCCAAAGGTTTTCTATAGGGTTGAGATCTGGAGACTGGCTAGGCCACTCCAGGACCTTGAAATGCTTCTTACGAAGCCACTCCTTCGTTGCCCTGGCGGTGTGCTTTGGATCATTGTCATGTTGAAAGACCCAGCCACGTTTCATCTTCAATGCCCTTGCTGATGGAAGGAGGTTTGCACTCAAAATCTCACGATACATGGCCCCATTCATTCTTTCATGTACCCGGATCAGTCGTCCTGGCCCCTTTGCAGAGAAACAGCCCCAAAGCATGATGTTTCCACCACCATGCTTTACAGTAGGTATGGTGTTTGATGGATGCAACTCAGTATTCTTTTTCCTCCAAACACGACAAGTTGTGTTTCTACCAAACAGTTCCAGTTTGGTTTCATCAGACCATAGGACATTCTCCCAAAACTCCTCTGGATCATCCAAATGCTCTCTAGCAAACTTCAGACGGGCCCGGACATGTACAGGCTTAAGCAGTGGGACAAGTCTGGCACTGCAGGATCTGAGTCCATGGTGGCGTAGTGTGTTACTTATGGTAGGCCTTGTTACATTGGTCCCAGCTCTCTGCAGTTCATTCACTAGGTCCCCCCGCGTGGTTCTGGGATTTTTGCTCACCGTTCTTGTGATCATTCTGACCCCACGGGGTGGGATTTTGCGTGGAGCACCAGATCGAGGGAGATTATCAGTGGTCTTGTATGTCTTCCATTTTCTAATTATTGCTCCCACAGTTGATTTCTTCACTCCAAGCTGGTTGGCTATTGCAGATTCAGTCTTCCCAGCCTGGTGCAGGGCTACAATTTTGTTTCTGGTGTCCTTTGACAGCTCTTTGGTCTTCACCATAGTGGAGTTTGGAGTCAGACTGTTTGAGGGTGTGCACAGGTGTCTTTTTATACTGATAACAAGTTTAAACAGGTGCCATTACTACAGGTAATGAGTGGAGGAAAGAGGAGACTCATAAAGAAGAAGTTACAGGTCTGTGAGAGCCAGAAATCTTGATTGCTTGTTTCTGACCAAATACTTATTTTCCACCATAATATGCAAATAAAATGAAAAAAAAACAGACAATGTGATTTTCTGGATTTTTTTTTCTCAGTTTGTCTCCCATAGTTGAGGTCTACCTATGATGTAAATTACAGACGCCTCTCATCTTTTTAAGTGGTGGAACTTGCACTATTGCTGACTGACTAAATACTTTTTTTCCCCACTGTATATATAAACTTGGTATTACTGCAATTATACTGACACAAAGAATAAAGCTGTTTTATGACTAATATTACATAGTGGATAAACGCCCCCCCCCAAAAAAGAAATTTTTGAATCGCTGGTTTTTGTTCATTCTGCCTCCCAAAAATTGGAATAAAAAGCGATCAAAAAATGTCATGTACCCGAAAATGGTACCAATAAAATGTCAACTTGACCCGCAAAAAACAAGACCTCATATGACTCTGTGGGCCAAAATATGGAAAAATTTTAGCTCTCAAAATGTGGTGATGCAAAAACTATTTTTTGCAATAAAAAGTGTCTTTTAGTGTGTGACAGCTGCCAAACATAAAAACCCGCTATAAAAAACAGATATAAATAGTAAATCAAAACCCCCTTTATCACCCCCTTAGTTAGGTTAAAATAATAAAATTTCACATTAGGGTTAGCGTTGGGGTTAGGGTTGAACTTAGAGCTGTGGCTAAAGTTAGGGTTAGGGTGGGGGCTAAAGTTAGGGATAGGGTTATTGTTGGAATTAGGGTTAGGGTTGGGATAAGGGTTATTATTTTTTTATTATTATTATTTATATAGCACCATTGGTTCCATGGTGCTGTACATGAGAAGGGGTTACTTACAGATTACAGATATCACTTACAGCAAACAAACTAACAATCACAGACTGATATAGAGGGGAGAGAGGACCCTGCCCTTTCGGGCTTACATGCTACAGGATGGTAGGGAAGGAGACAGTAGGTTGGGGGGTTACAGCAGTTCCAGTGATGGTGAGGCGGTAGCTCCAGTAGTGGTGAGGAGGCAGCGGGGATCACTGCAGGCTGTAGGCTTTCCTGAAGAGGTGGGTTTTCAGGTTCCGTCTGAAGGATCCGAGTGTGGTTGATAGCTGGACGTGTTGGGGCATGGAATTCCAGAGGATAGGGGCTATTCGGGAGAAGTCTTGGAGGCGGTTGGGTGAGTAGTGAATAAGTGTGGAGGAGAGAAGGAGGTCTTGGGAGGACCGGAGATTCGTTGAGGGAAGGTATCTGGAGATTAGTTCAGAGATGTATGGAGGAGACAGGTTGTTGATGGCCTTGTAGGTCAGTATTAGTAATTTGAACTGGATACACTGAGGGAATGGGAGCCAGTGAAGAGATTTGCAGAGGGGAGAAGTGGAGGAGTAGCGAGGAGAGAGATGAATTAGTCGGGCGGCAGAGTTGAGAATGGACTGGAGAGGTGCAAGGGTGTTAGCAGGGAGGCCACAGAAAAGGATGTTGCAATAGTCGAGGCGGGAGATGATGAGGGCATGCACAAGCATTTTAGTAGATTAAGGGTTGAGGAAGGAACGGATTCTGGAAATATTTTTGAGCTGGAGGCGACAGTAGGTGGAGAGGGCTTGGATGTGCGGTTTGAAGGACAGGGCAGAGTCAAGGGTTACTCCGAGGCAGCGGACCTCCGGTACGGGGGAAAGCGTGATGTTGTCAATTGTTATAGAAAGGTCGGGTAAGGAAGATCTGTGAGATGGGGTAAAGATGATCAGTTCAGATTTGTCCACATTGAGTTTGAGGAAGCGAGAGGAGAAGAAGGAGGATATGGCTGATAGACACTCTGGGATTTTGGAGAGCAGAGAGGTGATGTCTGGGCCAGAGAGGTAGATCTGAGTATCATAGGCATAAAGGTGGTACTGGAATCCGTGGGACTTTATGAGTTGCCCCAGACCAAGTGTGTAGATTGAGAAGAGTAGGGGTCCTAGAACAGAGCCTTGGGGGACTCCAACAGAGAGAGGGTGGGATGAGGAGTTAGTGTGGGAGTGGGGGGGTTAGGGTTGGGATCAGGGTTAGGGGTGTGTTAGGGTTAGGTTTGTGGTAAGGATTATGGTTAGGGTTGGGATTAGAGTATCAGCGTACACAGGACAAATTTTAGAACAACTTTTGGGGTCCAATTTCTCCTGCTACCCTTGCTAAAATAAAACATATTGGATTTGAAGTAATTTTTTTGTGAAAAAAAGTTAAATGTTCATTTTTTTAAACATTCCAAAAATTCCTGTGAAGCACCTTAAGGGTTAATAAACTTCTTGAATGTGGTTTTGAACACCTCCAGGGGTGCAGTTTTTAGAAAGGTGTCACTTTTGGGGATTTTCTATCTTATAGACCTCTCAAAGTGACTTCCAATGTGATGTGGTCCCTAAAAAATGGTTGTAAAAATGAGAAATCGCTGGTCAACTTTTAACTCTTATAACATCCTAACAAAAAAAAAATGGGGTTCCAAAATTGTGCTGATGTAAAGTAGACATGTGGGAAATGTTATTTATTAACTATTTTGTGTGACATATTTCTCTGCTTTAAGGGCATGAAAATTTAATGTTTGAAAACTGAGAAATCTTCAAAATTTTTATTTCACATATAAACGGAAGTCATATTAAATAAATTTTACCAATATCATGAAGTACAATATGTCACGAGAAAATATTGTCAGAATCACCGGGATCCATGGAAGCGTTCCAGAGTTATTATCTCATAAAGGGAGAGTGGTCAGAATTGTAAAAATTGGCCTGGTCACATGCATACTACCCTTGGGCGTAAAGGGGTTAAATTTTCACCTTCCAGTACTACTATTATTATTACTAGATGGTGGCCCGATTCTAACGCATTGGGTATTCTAGAATATGTATGTAGTTTATTTATGAAGTTTTAATAATAATGCAATAATGCACCCCCCAATCCTGATATGCATGGTCCTCTCACCCTCGAATCCTGATATGCATGGTACCCCTCCCCCTCCTATCCTGGTATGCATGGTCCTCTCACCCTCGAATCCTGATATGCATGGTACCCCTCCCCCTCCTATCCTGGTATGCATGGTCCTCTCACCCCCCAATCCTGATATGCATGGTCCACTCACCCCCCAATCCTGATATGCATGGTACCCCTCACCGCCCAATCCTGGTATGCATGGTCCCCTCACCCTCCAATCCTGGAATGCATTGTCCTCTCACCCCCAATCCTGGTATGCATGGTCCCCCTCACCCCCCTTTCCTGGTATGCATGGTCCCCCTCACCCCCCTTTCCTGGTATTCATGGTCCCTTCACCCCCCTTTCCTGGTATGCATGGTCCCCTCACACCCCAATCCTGATATGCATGGTCCCCTCACCCTCCAATCCTGGAATGCATGGTCCTCTCACCCCCCCAATCCTGGTATGCATGGTCCTCTCACCCCTCTTTCCTGGTAAGCATGGTCCCCTCACCCCCCTTTCCTGGTATGCATGGTCCCCCTCACCCCCCTTTCCTGGTATGCATGGTCCCCCTCACCCCCCTTTCCTGGTATGCATGGTCCCCCTCACCCCCCTTTCCTGGTATGCATGGTCCCGTCACCCCCCATCCTGGAATGCATGGTCTGTTAAAATAAAAAATAGTTATATACTCACCTTCCGACGGCGTGCGATCTCTTTTCCACGAGCCCGGCCTCGCGGTCCCAGTAATGCCTTGCGGCTTAGACCGCTGATGACGTCGCGCTCACGCGAGAGTGACGTCATCTCTGGTCTTAGCTGCAAGGCATTACTGGGACCGCGAGGCTGGGCGCGTGGAAAGGAGATCGGACATCGTCGGAAGGTGAGTATAACCTTTTTTTTATTTTAATTCTATTTATTTTACAGATTAAGTGCTGCGACCGATTGAGCGCTGCGGCCGACTGCGGCAGGGGCAGCTTACCGTTACAAACAGCTGCGCCTGTCGCTGATTGGGTTACAGACAGACAGATACCATAAGACAATTATATATATAGATTATACAAATTATTAAGTTTGGCACTGTGATAAAACACTCCGGGATCACCTTTGCTGGGGTCAAAGGTCACGTGCGTTCAGCATGAAACTCAGGCGCAGAGCTGGGATTCGGGTATAACTGACACTGGGTCAGGTTTATTAAAGGTGAAAGCAATGCATAAAAGAAATAAAACATAAAACAAATCCTTGCCTGTCCGGCACTAACTAAACAAAGTACAACCTAACTACCAACTGGCGGGCTTCTCCCGTCCAGCCAAACCACAGTTGCAGTGGGCACTGCTTCCACTCACGTGTGTCTCTCACACAGACAGGCTCTCTGTGTTCCCAGGCTGAGACACTCACACAACCACCTGGCATCCTTTTATATCCACCTCCCATTATTCATTAGCAAGCAGGTGCGATACTGACCAGACTAGGCCACATAGGAAAGGAATCTGGGCGAGATATACCTGCCCTCATCCACTATTCCCACATGATTCTCACATATCCCCCCCTTCTGCTCAGACCACTCCGGTCGAGCAATGACACCCGCCAAACAGTGCACTCGGGACAGGGCATCTGCATTTCCCATCTGTACCCCTGGGCGGTGCTCCACCGTAAAAGTGTAGGCCTGCAGGGCAAGGAACCACCGGGTCACCCGGCTGTTCCGTTCCTTGTTCAAGTGCATCCACTTGAGAGGGGCATGGTCAGTGATCAGCCTGAACTTTCGGCCCACCAGGTAATATTTGAGGGCCTCTAAAGCCCACTTAATGGCGAGGCACTCTTTTTCTACGACTGCATACCTTTGCTCGTGTTTATTCAGCTTCCTGCTGAGATAGAGAACTGGGTGTTCCACTCCGTCCCTCACTTGTGACAGTACGGCCCCGATACCGGTATCAGAGGCATCCATTTGTACCACAAACTCGCTGCGGAAGTCCGGAGTCACCAGTACGGGCTGAGAGCAAAGTGCCCGTTTTAGGCTATGGAAGGCTTCTTCAGCCGCTAAACTCCATTTAATCATGACGGAGTCTTTCCCTTTTGTAAGATCCGTCAGGGGGTAGCGATGGCTGCAAAATTGGGTATGAACCTGCGATAATAGCCGGCGATCCCCAGGAAGGCTTGCACCTGCTTCTTGTTGACAGGTTGTGGCCAGTCCTGAACCGCCTGAATCTTATCAACCTGGGGTTTAACAACACCCCTCCCAATTACATACCCCAAATACCGGGCTTCTTCTAGCCCGATGTGACATTTCTTGGGGTTCGCGGTTAGACCTGCCTCCCACAGGTCGTCAATCACAGCTTGTACTTTCTGGAGATGAGTCTCCCAGTCCAAGCTGTAAATGACAATGTCATCCAAATAGGCCGAAGCGTACCGCCTATGTGGCCTCAGGACTCGATCCATCAGTCTCTGGAAGGTCGCCGGTGCCCCGTGCAGTCCAAACGGCATATACACATACTGAAATAAACCTTCCGGCGTAGCAAATGCCGTCTTTTCTCTGGCAGCCTCAGCCAGAGGGATCTGCCAATACCCCTTTGTTAGATCTAGGGTCGTAATATACCGGGCTTTTCCTAACCGATCTATTAACTCATCGACCCGGGGCATAGGATAGGCATCAAATTTTGAGACCGCATTCAGTTTCCTGAAGTCATTGCAGAACCGGATGGTGCCGTCCGGTTTAGGAATTAGCACAATCGGGCTGGACCACGCACTGTGCGATTCCTCAATGACTCCTAACTCTAACATTGCCTTCACTTCTCGGGAAACGGCTTCACGGCGCGCTTCAGGGATTCGGTAGGGCTTTACGTGAACAGTGACACCAGGTTCCGTTATGATGTCATGTTTCATTAGCATAGTCTGCCCGGGTTTTTCTGAGAAAAACTTTTGGTTGTGAAGTAGAAACTGCCTGACCTCAGTCTTTTGCCGCTCCGAGAGAGTCTCTGCAACCCGTACCTCCGGTATGGTATGCGAGCAGACGGGACGGGCCAGCTCCACTGACAAGGCAGACCGATCTTTCCAGGGTTTTATCAGATTTACATGATAAATCTGTTCAGGTTTCCGTTTACCTGCCTGGTATACTTTGTAGTTTACTTCACCAACTCTTTCCTTAATCTCAAAGGAGCCCTGCCACTTTGCCAGGAACTTACTGTCCACCGTGGGGACCAGGATCAACACCCTATCTCCGGGTGCAAACGTACGGATCTTGGCGCCCCTATCATAGATTCTTTTTTGGGCTCCTTGAGCCTGTATCATGTGTTCTTTGACGATAGGCATAACAGCCGCAATACGGTCCTGCATTTGTGTGGCGTGATCTATCACTGTTTTAAACGGAGTGACCTGACCCTCCCAGGTTTCTTTTGCAACGTCTAACAGTCCGCGAGGATGTCGGGCGTACAATAACTCGAAAGGCGAGAATCCCGTGGAAGACTGGGGTACTTCCCTGATGGCAAAAAGCAAATACGGAAGTAAGTAGTCCCAGTTCTTCCCATCCTTGTCTATCACCTTTCTCAGCATCTGCTTCAGAGTTTTATTGAACCGTTCGACCAACCCGTCTGTTTGAGGGTGATACACGGATGTGCGTAACGGTTCGATTTGTAACAATCGGCAGAGCTCCTTCATTACCCTGGACATAAAGGGGGTCCCCTGGTCGGTGAGTATCTGTTTTGGTATACCGACCCGACTAAACACATGCACCAGTTCCTTGGCAATCGTCTTGGTGGCCGTGTTACGCAAAGGGATGGCCTCCGGGTAACGAGTGGCATAATCCAAGATGACCAGGATATGTTGGTGTCCACGTGCAGACCGTGGAAGGGGCCCAACTAAATCCATCCCAATCCTCTCAAACGGGACTTCAATAATAGGTAGGGGTACCAAAGGGCTACAGAAACGGGGCTTAGGTGCAGAGGCTTGGCAGTCAGGACAAGACTCACAAAGACTCGAATATCGTGATGCATGCCTGGCCAAACAAAACAGTGTAATATCCTTTCGGTGGTTTTCTGGACTCCCAGGTGACCTCCCATCACATGTCTGTGGGCCAGGTCCAGCACCTGCCGCCGGTAGGGTTTTGGCACGACTAATAGTTGCACTGTATCTTCCCCCTTTTTCTCTATCTGATAGAGTAAATCATTCTCCAGAACCATGTAAGGATATGCCAGCCTAGAGCCAGGTTCTACGGGTACCCCATTTATCACTTTTACATTTGTCCTAGCCTGAGAAAGGGTAGGATCCTTTATTTGCTCGCTTTGGAAGTCATCTTTCTGGACTTCCAAATCCGGCAAATGGGGAGGTGGACGGCTGTCGGCCTCCTCCTCTTCCCCGGTCTCCTCCGTATCACCCGCCATGACTGAAAACGGGAACTGCAGGTCATTTCCCGCAGACTCTTCCCCCGAGTCTTCCGGGGAGACCTCTTCCAGGGGTTCGGGACCCACACGCGCCCTGGGAGAAGAATCACGTACACTATTACCCGAGGGCATCAACTGATTCTCCCACAATTGCCAGAAGTGGGGAAAATCCCGGCCCAGGATGACATCATGCAATAACGCCGGGACGAGTCCCACTTTATGTCGCACAGACCCATAGGAAGTAGTAATGCATATGACCGTGGTGAGGTACGAACAGGTGTCTCCATGCACACACGTTACAGAAAATTTGTCTGATGGTCCAGTCGGGGCTGACACCAGACTGGCCTTCACCAGAGTCACCACACTTCCCGAGTCTAACAATGCCACCACATTTTTGCCATCAACAGTTAAATCACACAAGTGTTTTTCCACATCCTTTTGACCGGCATTCAGACTCACTACCCGTGCAACCATAGACATGCGGTTTTTAAAGTCTGTGACGTCGCACTGCATGGGTTCAGTAGTGACCGGACAGTTCGCAGCAATATGTCCCATCTCTTGGCAGCGGAAACGCCTAACGGGCCCCTTGCTTAGACCATAGTTCGTTACTCTCGGCCTCACAGTGCGGGCAGTCCCGTTTTCCTCCCCCACTGTCTTAGGGATTTTTCCATCTCCCCTACTCCCTGGAACAGTCTTACCGGTTCCACGTGGAGATGATGAAGAACGAGGTGGGGTAGCGTCGTCTCGGAGTCCTTCCGCCACGGAGTAACGTTCAACCAGATCCACCAGTTGATCTGCCGTCGTAGGATTTCCATGGCTTACCCACTTCCTCAGGGCTGGCGGTAGAGCTCTCAGGTACTTGTCCATGACGACTCTCTGGATTATCTCTGGCGCTGTCAGCACCTCGGGTTGTAGCCACTTCTTCGTCACGTGGATCAGGTCGAACATCTGTGACCGCGGTGGTTTATCCGGCTGATAAGTCCATTGATGCACTCTCTGTGCACGGACAGCGGTCGTCACTCCCAGCCGGGCCAAGATCTCAGCTTTCAATTTGTCAAAGTCCTGCGCAGCTTCAGGTTCCAAGTCATAATACGCCTTTTGGGCCTCACCGGAAAGAAACGGGGCAATCAGGCCGGCCCATCGTGCCTTCGGCCATTTTTCTCGCACCGCCGTCCGTTCAAACGTGGTCAGGTATGCCTCGACGTCATCTTCAGTCGTCATTTTCTGCCAGTACCGACTCATGTGAATCACTCTCGACTCGGCTTCCAGGTTAAGCTCAGGTAAGCTTGCCAAGCGCTGCGCCACCTGCTGGAGAAGCGAACGATCGGTAACTGTCCTGTCCACCAACTCCTTCAGCTGGGCCATCATCACCCGATTAGCTTCTTGCTGGACGGCGGTGGACTGTACCAGCACTTTCACCACGTCCTCCATGCTCATGCTTGCAACGTGATGCCCGCGTTCTCCACCACAATGTGATAAAACACTCCGGGATCGCCTTTGCTGGGGTCAAAGGTCACGTGCGTCCAGCATGAAACTCAGGCGCAGAGCTGGGATTCGGGTATAACTGACACTGGGTCAGGTTTATTAAAGGTGAAAGCAATGTATAAAAGAAATAAAACATAAAACAAATCCTTGCCTGTCCGGCACTAACTAAACAAAGTACAACCTAACTACCAACTGGCGGGCTTCTCCCGTCCAGCCAAACCACAGTTGCAGTGGGCACTGCTTCCACTCACGTGTGTCTCTCACACAGACAGGCGCTCTGTGTTCCCAGGCTGAGATACTCACACAACCACCTGGCATCCTTTTATATCCACCTCCCATTATTCATTAGCAAGCAGGTGCGATACTGACCAGACTAGGCCACATAGGAAAGGAATCTGGGCGAGATATACCTGCCCTCATCCACTATTCCCACATGATTTTCACAGCACATAAACTGTTGATTTCAAATATTTGCTCTACCCCTAGATACATTTCCTGAGGGATGCATGCAGTTTCCAAAGTGGGGTCTCTTATGGGGGCTCTCTGCATTTTTGGCACCTAGGAGGATTTCTAAACTCCACTTCTCACCAATCACACATTAACAGTTCCCATTACCAGATCATACATATAGCCAGCACCTTTTGTTTTGGCCAAAATATTTTTTTATGCCACCACCACGACAAGGTAGACTCTTTTGGCCGGGCTCTACTCTAACCTTTAAACATTTGTTAAAATATCCAATACAATTTATGTATAGCAATATTTTTCAACTTTTAAAATGACCAATTATATCACATACAAGGGACAAATATCACTGCACCATGGCCAGACACCATATTACCACCACATAGTGACCTATAATACCACATACAAGGAACAAATACTGCCACACCATGTCCAGACCTTATATTTCCACCACAGTGACCAAATAATATCACATACAAGGGACAAATACCACTGCACCATGTCCAGACCACATATTAGCCCCACATGATGACCAATAATACCACATACAAGGAACAAATACCAACACACCATGGCCAGACAAAATATTACCACCACATAGTGACTGAATACTACAACACTGATCATTAAAAAACACACAATACTAATATCACCATAAGTGCCATTATACACAGGAGATCTGTATACAGTTTCAGTGTACAGGCAATACAGTGATCAACAGTGACATTATACACACGAGCACTGTGTATATTGTACAGGTTATACAATGATCAATGACATTATACATAGGAGCTGTGTATATAGTGTCAGTGTAAAGGTAATACAGTGATCACTGGTGACATTGTACACAGCAGTCCTGTGTACAATCTCAGTACAGTGACGTCTCTAGGTGAAGTCCTTCATCTTCATCCAGCACAGACTGCCATCATTTCTTGAAGCCAGGGCACGTTTCTGCAGGAAATAACAGTTATTTAGAGCTCCGCTTGCAGAACACATTACTTTATTTTTTCCCAACTTCTAAACTACACCAGATGAAGGAAAAAAGGCAACAAAGTGTCGCTCTGCACAGAAACAGAACCGCCTCTCCCATTTAAAACAGTATCCTCAAAAAATAAAATAAATACATCACTGCAGTAATACTATCACTTAATTAGCCTCTATGGTAATTATGTCCCCCATCCTTGCCCCTGTGTGTCTCATCCCTGGCTCCAGCCATATGTTCTCCCATCCTGGCCCCATATGTTCTTCCATCCTGCCCTCATGAGTATCTATTCTGCCCCCATATGATCTCCCAATCCTGCCCCATCTGTCCCATGATCCTGCCCCATCTGTCCCATGATCCTGCCCCATCTGTCCCATGATCCTGCCCCATCTGTCCCATGATCCTGTCCTATCTGTACCATGATCCTGCCCCATCTGTCTCCATTGTATCCATCCTGCCCCATGATCCTGCACTGTGTCTCTATTCTGCCCCTTGTGTCTCCATCCTCCCCCCTATGTCTCCATCCTCCCCCCTATGTCTCCATCCTCCCCCCTATGTCTCCATCCTCCCCCCTATGTCTCCATTCTGCCCCCTATGTCTCCATTCTGCCCCCTGTCTCCACTCTGCCCCCTGTCTCCACTCTGCCCCCTGTCTCCACTCTGCCCCCTGTCTCCACTCTGCCCCCTGTCTCCACTCTGCCCCCTGTCTCCACTCTGCCCCGGGCAGGATGGAGACACATTGTCCATGTGTTTCCATCCTGCCCTCGAAAGATATTGCGGATTACTGCTTTCAATAAAAACGAAAACTTTCTCCTTACCTGGCTGTGTTCCTGCGGTGATACTAACTCCAGGCATGACAAGTGCGGACTCACCGGTGAATGACAATGACGTCATATGCTGGCAACATGCGTGCTGGTGTCAGCTGCCAGCCTCCGATTGGCTGGCAGCTTTTAACTATTGCCCTGCGGGCCAGCACAGCTATGGAGTTTGACTGAACCTGTGTCTCGGACGCAAGTTCAGTTTCAGCACCGGCAGGATCTTGCCGCTGTGGACTGATGAGAAGAAGAAACGGGGCCCGATGCGGGCCCCCTCTACTCATCGGGCCCCATGCACCAGTCAGGGCAGTAATGTCCTGATGGTGGCCCTGGTCATCACACCTGTCTATGAATTCCTTGAGGGGCATTGTTTCCAAAATGTAGTCACTTGTGGGGGATTCCTGCTGTTTTGACACCATTCAGGAGCTCTACAAATGCAACATGGTGTCCGCAATCTATTTCAGCCATATTTACACTCTAAAAATCAGCTAGCACTCCTTCAGAGCCCTATCGTATGCCTAAATAGTAGTTTCCAACCACATATGGGGTATCGACGAGTCTTGTTTGGGTCTTGTTTGTGAGTTTTTTGTTGTATAATACTGGAGGTGTGTTCATTGCTCCTTTTCTCACTGTGCACTCCCCACATCAGCATAAGGCTTTTTTTAATGAGTGCTAGATTGTGACTACCCTTTAAATTTGTAGGCTTTTAGTCAGGGAGAGGCATGTGTGATAAATATTAGGTGAGATTCCCATCAAAGAAAGGTAAGCCTCATTGCGGCTGGTAGGCTCTTATGAATTGGCCAATTTATTCCTTCATTTTTATAAGTATATTCTATATAGCAGTAAGGCAGTCCAAATTTCACATATTGATTGTTTGCATACATCTTAGCAATTACAGAGTGCTGCTGTATTCTTTTGTTTGATCATTATGCAGTCATAGCAGCTTGCTCCTGTACACCCTTGCTTTATTCTGTTTGAAGGTGCTGGTCGTGTTTGTGTGGGTTTCCTCCGGGTACTCCGGTTTCCTCCCACACTCCAAAGACATACTGGTAGGGAATTTAGATTGTGAGCCCCATTGGGGACAGCGATGATAATGTATATAAAGCACTGCGGAATATGATGGCTTTATACAAGCAAAGCAAAATAATTATGGAAAAGTCAGGTTTTCGGTTATGTAGCTTAAAGCTTCTGTTACACTTGCCGTGTTTTTGCGGCCCGTTTTTGCCGTAATTTTCACGGTCTTCCGCAAAAATCTTCTCGAACTGCCGTTTTTCTGGTTTGCAATAGCTTTTGAAAAGTAGGGAAAAAAACCCAGTGTGCTGCAAAATCAACACACTGGGTAAGCTTCCGTTGTTTTTGCAGCCCCACTGATTTTCAATGGGGGCCGTGTCCGTAAGCTGTGAAAAATTCTCAATATTTTTTTTACTGCCGTAAATACGGCCCTCACGGCTATACGGCGTACGGTGCTCAGACTAATTTTTGCAGCCCATTTTTGCTGCCCCATAGAAACCTATTGGGGCCGCAAAAACACAGCAAGTGTAAAAGAAGCCTTAGGTATAGAAAAAGCAGTAAGTGTAAAATTACATAGTTAGTTACATACGGTATAACTCGCAATGTTATGGGTATTTTTTAAAAGCTGATATGGTGTCTGCCATTACTACCTCTTGTGGTCGGGCATTCCACAGTCTGACTGCTCTAACTATAAAGAACCCTCTCCTATTTAGCTGCCAGAATCGCCTTTCTTCCACCTGTAACGAGTGCCGCCTGGTCCTTAGTATGGTTCTTGGAAGGAATAAGTCATGTGTCAGTCTCATCTTCCACTTACTGTTGGGGTTCCTCAAGGATCTGTTCTAGGTCCCGTCCTCTTCTCTTTGTATACTGCCCCTATTGGTCAAACAATCAGTAGATTTGGTTTCCAGCACCATCTCTATGCTAATGACACCCAATTATATGCTTCCTCTCCTGACATCACGCCAGCCTTTTTAGAAAACACCAGCGATTATCTAAACGCTGTGTCTAACATCATGTCCTCACTATATCTGAAATTGAACCTGTCAAAGACTGAACACCTTTTGTTTCCTTCCTCTACTAATGTACCTATACCCGACACTGCCATTTCTCTTTGTGGTTCTACTATTACTCCCCAGCAACATGCCCGCTGTCTTGGGGTCATACTTGACTCCGAGCTTTCCTTTGCCCCCCCCACATCCGATCACTGGCTCGCTCTTGTTATCTGCATCTCAAAAACATTTCTAGAATTCGACCTTTTCTTACCTTTGACTCCACAAAAACTCTTACTGTTTCTCTTATTCATTCTCGTCTCGACTATTGTAACTCTCTTCTAATCGGTCTCCCTCTTACCAAACTTTGCCCCCTCCAATCTGTCTTGAATGCTGCAGCCAGGATCATATTCCTCGCCAATCGTTACACCGATGCCTCTACCTTGTGCCAGTCCTTATACTGGCTACCCATCCACTCCAGAATCCAGTACAAACTTATTACCCTCACCCACTGTTCTGCCCTCTTAATAGGGCAAAGAATGTTTTATTATTGCAGGGTTAATTATAGCACCATCTAGTGGTGGCTGAATTTATAGCAGTGTCTTCAATAGCATTATAAAGCCTGTGACTTTAACAGAAGCAATGCACTATGGGATTAAAGCAGTGCTTTGTGGGAAGGAAGCAATGTATTCGATGAAGAAGGGCCATTTTGCTTCTGTGGATGTCATAGGATGCACATGTTATTTTGTCCTCCTGTGTAACCTTTATTTTTCCTGCAACTTCTCTACTTGAGTCACTACCCGGCTAAAGCGTATCTGGTAAGAGTCAGTGTTTTCTTGCAATGCAGTGATTCAGAGAGGTGTTATTTACTGTCTAGCAGCCAAGAGATGTCAATAACCCTTTATTTGCCAGTTCTCAGTAAATGTAATCATAAACTAATGTATTCCTATGTAATGTTTGCATCTCAATGTACACTTCTGTGATGGTGTTAGGGTGGTTTCACATTAGCGCTTTTTAAGCGCACGCACGGCCGGGGGTAGCTCCACCCCCGAGCCGGCTCTCTGCCCGGCGTGCCCGCCCCTTGCTTGTAGCGCCGCCTCCTAGTGCACAGCGGCGCCTGCGATCGGCGCACCCTATCTTTAGCATAGGGTGCGCAGATCGTGCGCAGGCCGTGCGCTAGTTACGCTTTGACCTGCGCTGCGCACTTTTGACGGTGCGCCGTGCGCGCCAAAATCAAACTTTTCGGATTTTGGCGCGCACGGCGCACCGTCAAAAGTGCGCAGCGCAGGTCAAAGCGCAACTAGCGCACGGCCTGCGCACGATCTGCGCACCCTATGCTAAAGATAGGGTGCGCCGATCGCAGGCGCCGCTGTGCGCTAGGAGGCGGCGCTACAAGCAAGGGGCGGGCACGCCGGGCAGAGAGCCGGCTCGGGGGCGGAGCTACCCCCGGCCGTGCGTGCGCTTAAAAAGCGCTAATGTGAAACCACCCTTAGCTGTGATCATCTGCCCAATACTTATGCATGTTATTTGTATTCCTTGTAGTTTTACCGCGCATGTTCTATACTCTTCACAAATAAACAAGTTAGACTACAGAGAACAGTCTGCTTATTTTGGAAGACAGAGCTGTGGTTTATACTGTATGCTGGATTGCACATCGTGTCAGCGTGCCTGAAGGCAGAATAGTAAAACAGATGCCAGACGCCTGCGATAGTGAATTCAGGCTGTAAGGGACCACTATCACCCAGACTGCTCCGCATACGGGTACTACAGCAGCCACCATACAGCCGCAGGAGACAAGCCCAGGGCTCAGTAAAGGACCGCCGGTCGCAGGCGGTGATTACATAGACTGTACAGGATCGCTAACACCCACACTGCTCCACATACGGGTATCACAGCAGCCACCATACAGCCGCAGAACGCTACCACAGCCCTCCAAGAAGTGCTACATCTTCCCCACCACGCGGAAGCTGCCATACATAGACTGTTTCCCGCCAATATACTAAGCATCACTCAGCTAAACGCACAATGTCTCGTGTTGTGAGTTCATTTTTCCCTTCACCATTGAGGTCTGATGAACTCCCTCCTCTGGTGAAGGAAGGTAGTGAGACTGATTACCAAACACCTGGGCAGCTAGATGATAACTGGGTGGCTGGAATTGAGGACTGGATATAAGGCTGCCGACGCCCTTCTTCCTGGCTGGTGATTTTCCTGCTGCATTCTTGGAGACCAGTCTGATTCCTGCGTCTCAAAGCTAAGTTTTTCTGCTCTGCTTTGTACTCTTCAGTTTTGTTTTTGTTTTGCCTTGTTTTTTGGGAGTTCTGCCATCCCCGGCCGGGGGTGAGCTGAATTCCATTTTTGTCTCTGATCTGTTGATATTTTGCTCTGTCTTCAGAATATACCTGAGTGCTGATATAGTCTTTTGAAGCCTAGCGACTTCAGGGCCTGTTTTTCCTATCAGTCGGTTGGCTCATTTTGATAGGGTTTTTGCGGATGGCAGACAGCAGCTTTCCTATCCTGTCCTATGTAGTTAGCTTGGGCCCCATCATTTGCTCAACCTATCTTTCTATCTGTGTTAGTGTTTTCATCTTGCTTCACCGTCATTATATGTTGGGGGCTGCCTATTGCTTTGGGGTCTGCTCTGGGGCAGTTTAGTTTTTCCCCCTGTCTTTAGGCTATGTAGTTCTCCGGCTGTGATCGAGGGGTCTAGGGCACCGTAGGAACCCCCCACGGCTACTGCTAGTTGTTGTGGATAGGTTGAGGGGTCTGCAATCCAATAGCTGCCAACCTCTCTGGTTTTTCTGGACTTAGCTGGTATTTTGTTTTTTCCTCCTTCGGTGACTCATCATAACAGTCTCGTAAAAGTACATATTCACTCAGCACAAGGTCACGAACAAGCTCCAGCATGTCGTCCTTAGCAGAGCTAGCTGCTGTCGCTCGAGCGAGACCGAAGCAGCCAAAGCGAGATCCTCCTTCACCGAACGAGAGATGCATCTTAAGCTGAGACAAGCAGATCAAGACACAGAAACCGCTCGTTTGCAAACAGAGCTAGGAAGACTTGCGGCATACAAAGAGACAGCAGCTGCAATAGCTAAAGCAGAGTATTTGGAAGCTATGAAAGATCCTGATTCTAAAGGGCCTGTCACACTAAGCGATATCGCTAGCAATATCGCTGTAGCTTCCCTGGTTTTTTTGACCTAGCAGCTACATTGCTAGCAATATCACTATGTGTGATACTTACCTCCGACCGGCTACCCCGCTGGTTATCGCTGATCGCGCGAGAACGTCCTGGACCGTTTCTCGTCGTCAGCTTCCTGCTGGGCTTCCTGTGGTGCCGACGAGCAACGCGTGGACGCGGGCGGGAGAACATCAGGATCGCCTTGGCTGACAGGTAAGTAACGACCCCCGACCGCTGCTATGTCGCTGGTGAGATCTGCCTGTGTGGCAGCTCACTAGCAACCACTTAGCGATGCACCAGCGATCCTGACCGTGTCATATCGCTGGTTGGGATCGCTGGTGCATCGCTAAGTGTGACAGTACCTTAAGAGACACAGCAGCATTCTCGGACCAGATCTAGAGCAGCAAGATCTAGCGCAACGTGTCGCAGAGAACGTCTGTCAACATTCCGGCGTAGATGACAGCCCTGGCGCATCATATCGATCAGCCCATGCCGATTACCAGCGATCCAAACCGGAGCTTCACTACCATAGGCGAGGAGACGTCCAGCACAGAGAGGTCGACTACAGCTACCGATCCACTGAAAAGAAGGTACAGCTCCCATCCTGCCTTAAAGAGACACCTTATTCACCAACAAGGTACCGCACAGGCTATCCGGAGTCACAAGCATCTTACAGGTATGGTGATGCACTAGACATGACTATCACACGCCGGCTCATGCCAGCACTGACGGAGCCATCAAGGACCTTGCAAGGTTCCTTGCCCGCCAAGAACTGGTTACAAAGGGACTTGTAAAGTTCACTGACAAACCCAAGAACTATCAGTCATGGCGAGCCTCGTTCTGGAACGCCATTCATGGTCTGGACCTTTCTTGTGGTGAGGAGTTAGATCTCCTGGTGAAGTGGCTCGGAAGTGAGTCAGTCGAGCATGCCAAAAGACTGAGAGACATTAATGTAAAGCATCCTCACACAGCTCTACATAAGGTGTGGGAAAGACTCGATGAATGCTATGGGGTAGTAGAAGTCATAGAGAATGCTTTATATAAAAGAATTGAGGATTTTCCTAAGATAGGACCTAAAGGTTATCTAAAGCTTAGAGAACTGGGAGATTTGTTGAATGAGTTGCAGGTTGCTCAGCAGGAAGGAGACTTGCTCGGATTAGCATTGTTAGATACCACTAGGGGTGTCAATCTGATAGTACAGAAACTTCCTTACAACCTACAAGAAAAGTGGATTACATGTGGTTCAGAGTATAAACACAATCATAATGTATCATTTCCTCCTTTCAATGTATTTGTTGATTTTGTCACCAAACAATCTAGGATTAGAAATGACCTTAGTTTTGATTTTACTCTGTTGTGCTCCACTGCCACTGATGTCAAACCCGGTAAGACACCCGTGGCAGTCCACTAAACTAACATTGATTCCACAGGTCCTCCTCACAAGGTGAATAAAACCCCTCCAGACAAGAGCAAACTTCAGGCTGTCAGTAAATATTGTCCTCTACACAAGAAACCACATCCTCTACTAAAATGCAGAGCCTTCAGGGAGAAGTCTTTAGAAGATCATAAATGTTTCCTCAAGGAGAACAACATCTGCTTCAAATGTTGTGCCGCAACCTCTCACTTCGCCAGGAACTGTAAAGCTAGCTTGAAATGTGCAGAATGAAGCAGCACGGATCACAATACAGCCTTGCATCCTGGATCACCTCCACGAGTGTTGTTGCAAGCAGAGGAGCACGATAGAAAGCAGAAGGACACTGACGAAGACACCCCTGATGTCAGCTCTAAATGCACTGACTCCGCAAAAACGCTTACTGTTTCTCTTATTCATTCTCATCTGGACTATTGTAACTCTCTTCTAATCGGTCTCCCTCTTACCAATCTTTCCCCCCTCCAATCTGTCTTGAATGCTGCAGCCAGGATCATATTCTTCACCAATCGTTACACCGATGCCTCTACCTTGTGCCAGTCCTTACACTGGCTACCCATCCACTCCAGAATCCAGTACAAACTTATTACCCTCACCCACTGTTCTGCCCACTTAATAGGGCAAAGAATGTTTTATTATTGCAGGGTTAATTATAGCACCATCTAGTGGTGGCTGAATTTATAGCAGTGTCTTCAATAGCATTATAAAGCCTGTGACTTTAACAGAAGCAATGCACTATGGGATTAAAGCAGTGCTTTGTGGGAAGGAAGCAATGTATTCTGGGATGAAGAAGGGCCATTTTGCATCTGTGGATCTCATAGGATGCACATGTTATTTTGTCCTCCTGTGTAACCTTTGTTTTTCCTGCAACTTCTCTACTTGAGTCACTACCCGGCTAAAGCGTATCTGGTAAGAGTCAGTGTTTTCTTGCAATGCAGTGATTCAGAGAGGTGTTATTTACTGTCTAGCAGCCAAGAGATGCCAATAACCCTTTAGTTGCCAGTTCTCAGTAAATGTAATCATAAACTAATGTATTCCTATGCAATGTTTGCATCTCAATGTACACTTCTGTGATTGTGTTAGCTGTGATCATCTGCCCAATACTTATGCATGTTATTTGTTTTCCTTGTAGTTTTACTGCGCATGTTCTATTCTCTTCACAAATAAACACGTTAGACTACAGAGAATAGTCTGCTTATTTTGAAAGACAGAGCTGTGGTTTATACTGTATGCTGGATTGCACATCGTGTCAGCGTGCCTGAAGGCAGAATGGCCACAAAGCACTCCATGGCTCAGCACCACCCTACATCTCCTCCCTCGTTTCAGTCTACCACCCTACCCGTGCCCTCCATTCTGCTGATGACCTGAGGTTAGCATCCTCAATAATCAGAACCTCCCACTCCCATCTCCAAGACTTTACACGTGCTGCGCCAATTCTTTGGAATGCACTTCCCAGGTCAATACGATTAGTCCCCAATCCTTACAATTTTAAGCGTGCCCTGAAAATGCATTTATTCAGATTGGCCTACCGCCTCAACACATTAACCTAACTATCCCTATGTGGCACAGTCAAAAGTTTCACCATAACCAGGTTCCCCGTATCATATCACCACTTGCTTTATGCATCTATCAGTCCTCTGTGTATGTACTGTTACACACTTACCATTATGGCTGATCCAAACAATCAGGGCAATTGTTACCACCCACCTTTCATGTCTACCTTTTTTCCTCATAGATTGTAAGCTTGCGAGCAGGGCTCCCATTACTCTTGGTATCTGTTATGATCTAAGTGATTATTGTTATGCTGTAATGTCTATCGTCTGTACAAGTCCCCTCTGAAAGGTAAAGTGCTGCGGAATATGTTGGCGCTATAGAAATAACATTTATTATTATTATCTGTACTGACCACACATATATTTATACATATAAATGAGACCTCCTCTGAGGCATCTTTTTTCTAATCTAGACAAGCCCAACTTTTCCAACCTTTCATCTTGTGAAATATTTTAACAAGCTCAACTGTCTCGAAATTTAGTTCAGCATACAGCTGCCTCTGTCACTCACAGAAACCCCAGTGTATTTGCTCAATGTTATAAAGAAAAATGAGTGTGGAATCTGTTAAAGAACATTCTTTAAAAAAAATGTCTACCAACAACTAAATTTTTGAAAAAGAATAAATATATGTTTATGACCTAACAGAGACTTGAACTAGAAACGCTGCCACTTTCCATCAATTTGATGGGCAAGCGTAGCCACGTCCCATCCTGGCTCCTCCCCAGCTCAGCCCATTTTCACAGAGATGCCTGAAGCTGTCATGAAAACTCAAAGTCACAACATTTTTGCACAACTTTGCAATGCGCAAAACTTTTCAAAAGTGGTTTACGTCAGTTTTTTGCCATAAAGACTTATCAATCCCAAAGAGTTTTCTTCTCTGGATTCTGGCAATTTACAAATTTGTGGTAGATTCTGTGATATTACATTTTACAGAGGCATTGCTTATACAGGACAATATCTCCAGTCTGTAGAGCATCCCTCAGTGACAACACCCAACTCACATATTATATCACACTAAAACAGGTTTTAATATCTTGAAATTAGGTCAAGAGATGTAGAGAACTCCTGCAAAGAGTTATAATATCCACTAATATAAATAATTGTACATGAGTATTGTTTACAAAACTAATTCATAAAGCGCTGAATTTCAGTCTAATCCAACACGGTCTTGAATCTATGCAAGTAGTCCACTAGGTGGCGCAATAATACTGTTTTAATTTAGAAAATAATTGTAGGAGCAGTTGTATTCAATTATCGGATTGCACATGGCCTTTCATGTCTATGGGTACATGGAAAGAATTGGACCCCACACAGGTGATATCCGAGTGAGGTCCAATTTTTACGGTCTGACAGAACGGAAAAGATGAAGAAATGATTTTTATTCTCTACAGCCAAGATAATTGGATCACAGTGTGATCAAACGCTGATCAAACTCTATCTAACCAGAGTTTCATCAGAGTGTGATTAGCATAATCGCCTCGATTTTTTCGGTTGAGAGAAAATTGGTCACAAGATCCCAGCCTTACTATAGGAAACTGATTCTCCCACCGTAAATATCATATCATAACTCGCTGCATTGTTAGGATAAAAACATGTGCAGATGGAAAGCACTTGAGGAAGCACTCTTTCTTTGGGAGTTTTTAGATTAGTTTTTTAAAGTGGTTTTGAAGCATTTTGGAAAGTGTTTTTTTACAGAAGCGTTTTCTGCAGCCATTTCATTTGGACAGTTTGGAGAGAATTTCATAAGGAGATGTGTCAAACAAGTGGCAAGCACTTTTTTCCCACCAGGCATTTTTGAAGCAGAAAAAAGCACTTAAAATACTAACCAGAGGAACAGCAAAGAGGACTCCTATTGAAATGAATTAATGTTCTGACCTCTGATCAAGAGGTAGAACAGAGTAGGAGGTATACACATATATGGTAGAGATGGGAAAAAAGACTCCCTTTGGACAGCTGCTAATGGTTTTTCACATATAGTATGCTCGGGCACAGTCTGCTGTTCCTTGGGGATGGCTTTGCTATCTATTCTACTTGGTTCCCCCTCCTTGGCTGAAGAGAGGCTGCTCACTTTGTTATCCCATGCCACTGGAAAACTTCACAGGTTCCTTCTTTAGATAAGTTGCACACCTTATCCAGTATGGAGGAGCTTATTGTTTCCGACCACAACAAGGTCATCAATTTCTTCACAATACGGAGCTCTTGTTTTCTGTCTAAGGGATGTAATGAATTTCTGTCTCAGCTACATCAATTCAAAACTTGAGCGGATGACATTCATCCACTCAATGCCGACTTTTATTACCCATTGACTTGCATTGGGGTCGGGTTTCGGACGAAACTCCGCCTTTTTTTGCCCTAGTCGACCAGTTTCATCCGACTCAAATTTTGTTTCATGAAACCCGATCCGACCAAAGTCGCTCAACTCTATTCAAAACCTATAGTTCTCCATGTTCCTTAATGCCCCCCTTTTTTGTTTCTCTGACCCTTCCTATACATTTGTTAGTGAATATATATATATATATATATATATATATATATATATATATATATATATATATACACACATATACATACATACACACACAGTTGTGGCCAAAAGTATTGACACCCCTGCAATTCTGTCAGATAATACTCAGTTTCTTCCTGAAAATGATTGCAAACACAAATTCTTTGGTATTATTATCTTCATTTAATTTGTCTTAAATGAAAAAACACAAAAAGAATTGTCCTAAAGCCAAATTGGATATAATTCCACACCAAACATAAAAAGAGGGTGGACAAAAGTATCGGCACTGTTCGAAAAATCATGTGATGCTTCTCTAATTTGTGTAATTAACAGCACCTGTAACTTACCTGTGGCACCTAACAGGTGTTGGCAATAACTAAATCACACTTGCAACCAGTTGACATGGATTAAAGTTGACTCAACCTCTGTCCTGTGTCCTTGTGTGTACCACATTGAGCATGGAGAAAAGAAAGAAGACCAAAGAACTGTCTGAGGACTTGAGAAACCAAATTGTGAGGAAGCATGAGCAATCTCAAGGCTACAAGTCCATCTCCAAAGACCTGAATGTTCCTGTGTCTACCGTGCGCAGTGTCATCAAGAAGTTTAAAGCCCATGGCACTGTGGCTAACCTCCCTAGATGTGGACGGAAAAGAAAAATTGACAAGAGATTTCAACGCAAGATTGTGCGGATGTTGGATAAAGAACCTCGACTAACATCCAAACAAGTTCAAGCTGCCCTGCAGTCTGAGGGTATAACAGTGTCAACCTGTACTATCCGTCGGCGTCTGAATGAAAAGGGACTATGGTAGGAGACCCAGGAAGACCCCACTTCTTACCCCAAGACATAAAAAAGCCAGGCAGGAGTTTGCCAAAACTTACCTGAAAAAGCCTAAAACATTTTGGAAGAATGTTCTCTGGTCAGATGAGACAAAAGAAGAGCTTTTTGGGCAAAGGCATTAACATAGAGTTTACAGGAGAAAAAAAAGAGGCATTCAAAGAAAAGAACACGGTCCCTACAGTCAAACATGGCGGAGGTTCCCTGATGTTTTGGGGTTGCTTTGCTGCCTCTGGCACTGGACTGTTTGACCGTGTGCATGGCATTATGAAGTCTGAAGACTACCAACAAATTTTGCAGCATAATGTAGGGCCCAGTGTGAGAAAACTGGGTCTCCCTCAGAGGTCATGGGTCTTCCAGCAGGCAATGACCCAAACACACTTCAAAAAGCACTAGAAAATGGTTTGAGAGAAAGCACTGGAGACTTCTAAGGTGGCCAGCAATGAGTCAAGACCTGAATCCCATAGAACACCTGTGGAGAGATCTAGAAATGGTAGTTTGGAGAAGGCACCCTTCAAATATCAGGGACCTGGAGCAGTTTGCCAAAGAAGAATGGTCTAAAATTCCAGCAGAGCATTGTAAGAAACTCATTGATGGTTACCGGAAGCGGTTGGTCGCAGTTATTTTGGCTAAAGGTTGTTCAACCAAGTATTAGGCTGAGGGTGCCAATACATTTGTCTGGCCCATTTTGGAGTTTTGTGTGAAATGATCAATGTTTTGCTTTTTGCTTCATTCTCTTTTGTGTTTTTTTCATTTAAGACAAATTAAATGAAGATAATAATACCAAAGAATTTGTGTTTGCAATCATTTTCAGGAAGAAACTGAGTATTATCTGACAGAATTGCAGGGGTGTCAATACTTTTGGCCACAACGGTATGGGGCCAGGAGTGAGACACATGGGCCTAGGAATGAGACTCAAGGGGCCAGGATGGGGGACATTATTGCAGGAAGGGGCCAAGATATGGGACATTATTACTGTAAGGGCTAGTTAAGTGATATTATTACTGCTGTATTTTATTTTTGAGGATACTGTTATCAAAGGGGGGATCCTGTTACTGTACAGAGCAACACTATTTCATTTTTTTCTTCATCTATAATAGTGTAGAAGTTGGGGAAAAATTCCGGGCTGTGCTCTATATTCAACTTTTCTTCTTATCTGCTGGTGTAGGTACTTTGTGTTTTACCAAGACCAAACACAGCGCAGCCGTCTACCAGGAAATTTTAGAGCACTTCATGCTTCCATCTGCAGACAAACTTTGTGGAGATGGAAATTTCATTCTCCAGCAGGACTTGGCACCTTTCCACACTGCCAAAAGTACCAATACCTGGTTAAAATAACGACAGTAGCACTGTGCTTGATTGGTCAGCAAACTCACCTGGCCTTAGCCCCATAGAGAATCCATGGGATATTGTCAAGAGGAAGATGAGAGACACCAGACCCAACAATGTAGACAAGGTGAAGGATTCTATCAAAGCAATCTAGGCTTCCATAACACTTCAGCAGTGCCACAGACTGAAACGCCTCCATGCCACGGCGCATTGATGCAGTAATTGATGCAAAAGGAGCCCCGACCAAGTATTGAGTGCATTTACTGAACATACATTTCAGTAGGCCAACATCTTGGATTTTAAAATTAAAATCATTTTTCAAGCTGATGTTATAAAGTATTCTAATTTACTGAGATAATGACTTTTGGGTTTTCATTGGCTGTAAGTCATAATCATCAACAATAACAGAAATAAACACTTGAAAAAGATCACTCTGTAATGACTCTATATAATATATGAATTCACTTTTTGTACTGAAGAACTGAAATAAATTTAACTTTTTAATGATATTCTAATTTTATGATAAGCACCTGTACATACAGTGCCTTGCGAAAGTATTCGGCTCCCTGGAACTTTTCAACCTTTTCCCACATATCATGCTTCAAACAAAGATACCAAATGTAAATTTTTGATGAAGAATCAACAAGTGGAACAGAACTGTGAAGTTGAACGAAATTTATTGGTTATTTTAATTTTTTGTGGAAATTCAAAAACTGAAAAGTGGGGCGTGCAATATTATTCGGCCCCTTTACTTTCAGTGCAGCAAACTCACTCCAGAAATTCATTGTGGATCTCTGAATGATCCAATGTTGTCCTAAATGACTAATGATGATAAATATAATCCACCTGTGTGTAATCAAGTCTCTGTATAAATGCACCTGCTCTGTGATAGTCTCATGGTTCTGTTTGAAGCACAGCGAGCATCATGAAGACCAAGGAACACACCAGGCAGGTCCGTGATACTGTTGTGGAGAAGTATAAAGCCGGATTTGGATACAAAATGATTTCCAAACTTTAAACATCCCAAAGAGCACTGTGCAAGTGATCATATTGAAATGGAAGGAGTATCATACCACTACAAATCTACCAAGACCCGGCCGTCCCTCTAAACTTTCATCTCAAACAAGGAGAAGACTGATCAGAGATGGAGCCAAGAGGCCCAATAATCATGCTGGATGAACTGCAGAGATCTACAGCTGAGGTGGGACAGTCTGTCCATAGGACAACAATCAGTCATACACTGCACAAATCTGGCCTTTATGGAAGAGTGGCAAGAAGAAAGCCATTTTTCAAAGATATCCATAAAAAGTGTAGTTTAAAGTTTGGACATGTGGAAGAAGGTGCTCTGGTCAGATGAAACTAAAATTGAACTGTTAGGCAAAAATGCCAAAAGATATGTTTGTCTTACAACAAGACAATGATCCCAAACATAAAGCAAATTCTACAATGGAATGGTTCAGACCTGAATCCAATCGAGAATCTGTGGAAAGAGCTGAAAACTGCTGCTCACAAATTATCTCCATCAAACCTCACTGCCAAGGAAGAATGGGCAAGAATTTCAGTCTCTCGATGAACAAATCTGATAGAGACATACCCCAAGCGACTTGCAGCTGTAATCGCAGCAAAAGGTGGCGCAACAAAGTATTAAGTTAAAGGGGCCGAATAATATTGCACGCCCCACTTTTCAGTTTTTGAATTTCCACAAATATTTAAAATCTTATGAATGCTCCATTTCTGGCTGAGAGCTGATGTTTTTAGTCTGGGACGGGGTGTCATGCACAGTGTAGGAAAGTATAAGTGCAACACAAAGGATAAAGGGAAGGGAGCCCAACACTAGGGAAGGTGGAGTGGAGACCCCTAGGCAGATCTAAAGTCACCCTGTCTGCCTTAAACGTCCCTATATAGGTTCTGCACCTATCATCGAGCAGGAACCTAATCCCTGCCTGACCCTGGCAATAAGCCCTGCTTAGAGAATGACAGAGGTGTGCACTAGTCGATCCCCACTACCACTAAAGACAGCTGGGATAGACGAACACGGGAAACCCTTATCTTGAGTAGACTCAGAGATGTAACACATACGTCCTCCAGCAACATCAAAGAGAAAGATAACCGACTGCTATAGCTCCGAGCCTCAACAGGGGGAAATGGAAATATGACTGGCAATTCCCAGCAGCAAGTTGGGAGTCTATAAACACCCAGGTCCAGGTGTGTCAAATAGAGCCGAAGAAAGATTGCCTTTTGGTTAAAGAGTCAGAAGGGTTAAGAAGGTGCCTGCAAAGCCAAACACAAAGACCTTCTGCAGCCAGATATAGTGCAACTGTCTGCAGCCTCTGACACAGCCTTGACAGGGGGCCAATATCTAATATTATTAATATGAATTAATATTAACCCACAGCTGTCTGCCTAGCCTTTGCTGGTTATTAATAATAGGTGGACCCTATGTCATATTTTTTCACCTATTTTAATAATTAGTAAAGGCTAAGTATACAGCTGTGAGCTGATATTAACCCCTTCATGACCTGAGCTTTTTTCAGTTTTGCATTTTTGTTTTTTGCTATCCTTCTCAGAGCCATAACGTTTTTATTTTTACGTCATTATGGCCATGTGAGGGCTTGTTTTTTGTGGGACGAGTTGTATTTTTGAACAACACCATTGGTTTTACCATGTCCTGTACTAAAAAATGGGAAAAAAATTCCAAGTGCGGTGAAATTTCAAAAAAATGCAAAGCGCGAACACTGCCGGAAGAAGTTGAAGACAGCCGAGTGCAGTGAATACCGATGGAAGTTAACCCCTTTACCCCCAAGGGTGGTTTGCACGTTAATGACAGGGCCAATTTTTACAATTCTGACCACTGTCCCTTTATGAGGTAATAACACTGGAAAGCTTCCATGGATCCCGGTGATTCTGACAATGTTTTCTCGTGACATATTGCACTTCATGTTAGTGGTAAAATTTAATTCATATAACTTGCGTTTATTTGTGAAAAAAATGGAAATTTGGCGAAAATTTTGAAAATTTCGCAATTTTCCAACTTTGAATTTTTATATGACACAGAGATATGACACACAAAAAACTTAATAAGTAACATTCCCAACATGTTTACTTTACATCAGCACAATTTTGGAACCAAAATTTATTTTTCTTAGGAAGGGTTAAATGTTCTGCCCTCTGAATAGGGCAATGTGTTTTGTATTATGTGCTGGGTTAGTTATAGCACCATCTAGTGGTGGCTGAATTTATAGCAGTGTCTTAATAGCATTTACAGTCTGTGATTTTAACAGGAGCAATGCACATGGGATTGAAGCAATGCTTTGTGGGAAGGAAGCAATGTATTCTGGGATAAAGAAGGTGCCATTTTATTCTGTGTATATTGTAAGGACACACGTATTTATCTGTCCTCCTGTTAACTCTCCAACTTGAGTTCGTTATCCGGGTAAAGCATATCTGGTAAGCTTAATATCTTTCTTACAATGCAGTGTGTACAGAGATGTTATTAGCTGTATAGCAGTCAGTGCTCAGTAGATGTAATTAGACACCTGTGTTTTTTTCTATGTAAGTTGCATCACACTGAATACTTCCTGTAATTGTGTTAGCTGTGTGATCATCTGCCCAATATTTACGCATGTCGTTTGTATTCTTTATAGTTTTACCGCTCACATGTTCTATACTCTTTACAAATAAACATGTTAGCCTACAGAGAACATTCTGCTTATTTTGGAAGACAGAGCCGTAGTTTATGCTGTATGCTAGAGTGCACACCGTGTCAACTTGTATGAAGGCAGAACACTAAAACAGATGTTAGACGACTGCGATAGTAAATACGACTTAAGAAGCCGCTTGTAACCACACCGCACTGCCTGCGGATACTGCAGTGGCCGCCATACAGTCACAAGTACCGAGAGTGCAGCCCGCCAACAAGTGCTTCATCTTTCCAGCCACGCGGAAGCCCGCCACGCATAGACTCATTTTCCTGCCCGTATATTCAGCAGTACGCAGCTGAGCTCACAATATCTCGACACAGCACATCCTCACTCAAAACGAGGTCACGAGCAAGTTCTGTCAGTCGTCAATAGCAGAGCTCACTGCTGTCTCTCGTGCCGATGCAGCCAAGGCAAGATCCTCCTTCACTGAACGAGAGATGCATCTAAAGCTGAGACAAGCAGATCAAGGTGCCAAAACCGCACGCTTGCAGGCAAAGAGAGAGGCAGAAACCGCAAGTCTGCAAGTAGAGAAAGAGGTGGAAACCACACGTCTACAAGCAGAGAGAGAGGCTGAAACAGCACGCCTGCAGGCAGAACTAGAAAAACTTGCTGCAGACAAAGAGACAGCAACTGCAATAGCTAAGGCTGAGTGTTTGGAAGCTATGAAGAATCCTGATTCTGAGAGACGCTGCAGCATTCTCGGACCAGATTTAGAGCAGCAAGATCCAGTGCAGCACGTCGCAGAATACGTCCGGCAACATTCCAGCATAGATGACAACCCTGACGCATCATATCGATCAGCCCATGCTGATTACCAGCAATCCAATCCCAAACTTCTCTACCATAGGCGAGGAGACATGCAGCACAGAGATGTCAACCTCAGCTACCATTCCACTGAGAAGAAGGAGCAGCTCCTATCCCGCCTTAAAGAGCCACCATCTCCATCGAGAAGGTACTGCACAGACTATCCGGAGTCAGAAGCATCTTACAGGTATGGTGATACACCACTCACTAGACATGATTATAATAAACCGGCTCATGCCAGCACTGACCGAGCCACCATGGACCTTGCAAAGTTCTTTGCTCACCGAGCACTGGTTACAAAGGGACATGTAAAGTTCATTGACAAACCTGAGAACTGTAGATCATGGCGAGCCTCGTTCCGGAATGCCATTCATGGTCTGGACCTTTCTTGTAGTGAGGAGTTAGATCTCCTAGTAAAGTGGCTCGGAAGTGAGTCAGTCGAGCATGCCAAAAGACTGAGAGACATTAATGTAAAGCATCCTCGCACAGGTCTACACAAAGTGTGGGAAAGACTTGATGAATGCTATGGGACAGTAGAAGTCATAGAGAATGCTTTATATGAAAGAACTGATGATTTTCCGAAGATAGGACCTAAAGGTTATCTAAAGCTTAGAGAACTGAGTGATTTATTGAATGAGTTACAGGTTGCCCAGGCAGAAGGAGATTTGCCCGGATTGGCATTCTTAGACACCGCTAAGGGTGTCAATCCGATATTACAGAAGCTTCCTTACAACCTACAAGAAAAGTGGATTACATGTGGTTCACAGTATAAACAAAATCATAATGTGTCATTCCCTCCTCTCATTGTATTTGTTGATTTTGTCACCAAAGAATCTAGGATTAGAAATGACCTTAGTTTTACTCTGTCGTGATCCACTGCCCCTGGTGTCACACCCAGTAGGACACCCGTGGCAGTCCACAAAACTAACATTGTTTCCACAGGCCCTCCTCACAATGTGAATAAACCTCCTCCGAACGAGAGCAATCCTCAGGATGTCAGTAAACATTGTCCTCTACACAAGAAACCACATCCTCTACTAAAATGCAGAGTCTTCAGGGAGAAGTCTTTAGAGGATCACAGAGGTTTCGTCAAGGAGAACATCTGCTTCAAATGTTGTGCAACAACCTCTCACTTCGCCAGGAACTGCGAAGCTAGTGTGAAATTTGCAGAATGCAGCAGCATGGATCACAATACAACCATGCACCCTGGATCAACTCCACAAGTGTTGTCACAAGCAGAGGAGCACGATGAGAAGCAGAAAGTCACCGACAAAGACACCCCTGAGGTCAACTCTAAATGTAAGGAGATCTGTAAGGGGCTCACAGGAGGAAGGTCCTGTTCAAAAATCTGCCCTGTCCGAGTCTATCCTGCAGGCCGCAAGGACAAAGCCTTCAAGATTTATGCAATCCTGGATGACCAAAGTAACAGGTCTCTAGCCAGGTCTCTAGCAACCGGATACAAAGTGGAGTCCATAGATGGCCAGACCTGCCTATCGTTACCGACCATCCTGGAGTGCAACCAGATTCCTGACAACAAGTCAGAAATACCTTCAAGATAGGTGGCGACACATCACCCCCATCTAAAGCGTATAGCCCACTTGATACCTGAAATTGATCCAGGAATCGCAATAGCTCTACTTCTGGGAAGAGATATACTACAAGTCCACAAGGCTAGAGAATGTATAAATGGTTGCAGGAACGCTCTGTACGCACAGAGGCACGAACTTGGATGGGTCATCACAGGAGACGTCAGCCTAGGAGGAGCACACTAGCCAGCTTTAGTCGACAGCATGCTTACCAATACTCTTGAAAATGGACGTCCGTCTCTCTTCCAGCCATGTAAGAGTAGCTTCCTGGTAAAAGAGTTGCCACACAATGCTCCTCTACCTTGTCCGTTAGCTGATCCTTCCTGTGAAGACCACACATGTTACGGCGACTAAGATCACATAGGGTGCACAGTTTTCCACAGAACAAGAGAAGACAACAAGGTAGCAATGTCCATAGAAGACATTGTTTTTAAACATCATGGATCGAGAATATAACCAACAAAGATTCCAAAAGGCCTAGCAATGGCACTTCCCATACATAACAAATCCTACAAAAAATGGACGTTTACGCCCTGTATTTATAAATCACAATCCATCTTTATGTATTTTGCATAATAGCAAAGTTTTTAAACATAAGCATAGCAAGTGCCATGTGAATAAATCCATCTTTAAAGTGCAATTGTGCATAACAGTGATACATAGCAGCAAAGTTCAAAAAACATCATATCAATTTGCATAGTAAACACGCCTGCAAAGTGCAAAATAGTGCATAGCAGCTTAATAAGATTAATGGAGATTTTGCCCACTTAGCATATCATTCAGCAGAAAGTCACACCAGACAAATTGTACCTGACCTGTGGGTAGTCCTGATGCCCCGAAGCGCGTTTCGCGTATAGCTTCCCCATAGAAGAAGCTATGCACTATTTTGCACTTTGCAGGCGTGTTTACTATGTAAATTGATATGATGTTTTTTGAACTTTGCTGCTATGTATCACTGTTATGCACGATTGCACTTTAAAGATGGATTTATTTACATGGCACTTGCTATGACTATGTTTAAAAACTTTGCTATTATGCACTATTGCACTTTGCAAAGCTCAATATCTTACTAAGGAATTTTTCTTTATATAATTGTTGGTGATATATACCGTCATATCTATGCAAGGGAGTTTTTGTAAAATATTTTTGTGGATATTTACCCTAATCTATTTTTCAATGAGTAGACACCTATGTGTTTTTCAGTCTTTTAGAAAAAAAATTTCTTCTCTATATCTGGTGTAGACTGTTTAATTAGTCACATATATTTTTAACAGAAGAGAATTTTTCTCAGTACATAACATTAATTATCAAGATACTGAAATAGAGGGTGAATTGTACCAGTTTATGATCTGTAATCAGTAGTCGTATTTTGCATATGTATCTCCATTGTCCAATTTTAATCATTTGTGTCTAAAGAAAGATGGATTGTGATTTATAAATACAGGGCGTAAACTCCCATTTTTTTGTAGGATTTATCATGGATCGAGAGATGGTAAGAGATGAGTCAAAGAGTTGGATGGCCCCTCTACCGTTTAAACCCCAGAGGCAACGCTTCCCCAACAACAGAGAACCTGTCTACGGTCGATTTATCTCCATCAAACGCAAATTTCAGAAGGCACCTGAAATGAGAGAGCACTTCTTTGCCTTCATGGAGAAAATACTTCAGAATGGCCATGCAGTAATTGAACCTGTACGCCAAGATTCCGAGGAATGTTGGTATCTACCCATTTTCGGCGTGTATCATTCTAAGAAACCTGGTCAGATAAGAGAAGTATCTGACTCAAGCGCCACATATAAAGGTGTCTCGCTAAACGATGTCTTTCTGTCCTGCCGAGACCTCAACAACAGACTTCTAGGAGTACTTATTCGCTTCCGCAAAGATGCAGTGGCATTCATAGCTGACATACAACAGATGTTTCATTGCTTCCTTGTCAAAAAAGAACATAGAAACTATTTGAGGTTTTTATGGTACCGCGATAATGACCCCTACAAAGACATCGTAGATGAAGGAATTGAGGGTAAACTGATTAAATTTGCTGATGACACAAAGCTAGGAGGGATAGCTAATACTAGAGAAGAGAGAGAGAGTATTCAAAAAGATATAAATAAACTGGAGAAGTGGGCAGCAACTAACAGAATGGTTTTTAACAGGGAAAAATACAAAGTACTACATCTGGGCAATAAAAATGAAAAAAGCATATACAGAATGGGAGGAATAGGCCTAAGCAACAGCACATGTGAAAAAGACTTGGGTATACTAATAGATCACAGACTGAATATGAGTCAACAGTGTGATGCAGCAGCAAAAAAAGCAAATGCAATTCTAGGATGTATTAACAGAAGCATACAGTCTAGATCACGTGAAGTCATTATTTCCCTCTACTCCTCTTTGGTCAGACCTCATCTGGAATATTGTGTCCAGTTTTGGGCACCACATTTTAAAAAAGACATCAACAAACTGGAGCAAGTTCAGAAAAGAGCAACCAGAATGGTGACCGGTCTGCAAACCCTGTCTTATGAGGAAAGGTTGCAGGATTTGGGATTGTAAAGTTTGCAAAAGAGAAGACTGAGAGGAGACTTAATAGCTGTCTACAAATATCTAAAGGGCTGTCACATTGTAGAAGGCTCAACTTTATTCTCATTTGCACAAGGAAAGACTAGAAGCAATGGGATGAAACTGAATGGGAGGAGACACAGATTAGATATTAGAAAAAACTTTTTGACAGAGTGATTAATGAGTGAAACAGGCTGCCACGAGAAGTGGTGAGTTCTCCTTCAATGGAAGTCTTCAAACAGAGGCTGGACAGACATCTGACTGGGATGATTTAGTGAATCCTGCTTTGAGCAGGGGGTTGGACCAGATGGCCCAGGAGGTCCCTTCCAACTCTACGATTCTATGATTCTATCGGATGAAAGTACACATCTTCGGGAATGGCCCTTCCCCTGCTGTCGTCATCTATGGTCTTAGATATTCAGCCAGAGAAGGCGAAGCAAAGTACGGGTCGGATGTTAGATTATTTGTGGAGAAGGATTTCTACGTGGACGACTGCTTGAAATCCACACCCACAGATGAATCGGTAGTCAGTCTCCTAAAGAGGACACAAGAAATGCTCGCGTTGTCCAATTTGAGGCTGCACAAAATTGCTTCCAACAGCCAAAAAATGATGGCAGCTTTTCCCTCTCAAAATTACTCAACTGATCTAAAAGTCTTGGATTTAGACACGGACTCCCTTCCCATGCAACGGAGCCTTGGTTTGCTCTGGGATTTGAAGAGAGATGCATTTACCTTTCGGATCAACAAAGAAGAAAAACCTTTCACACGTAGAGGCGTCCTGTCCGTGATAAACAGCCTGTACGATGGTCTAGGATTTGTAACCCCTGTAACTATCCGAGGTGAAATGATGTTGAGAGACTTCACTCAAGAGATGTCTGAATGGGATGATTCGCTTCCCATGGAGAAGAGAGATTTATGAGTAAGATGGAAGAAATCTTTGGAAGCCTTGTCAGATCTTTACGTGGCACGACCATATGCTTCCGTGCCATCAACAGAAGTCAAGAAGCAAAAGCTCTTATCTTCTGCGATGCCTCAACCAAAGCGAATGCAGCAGTAGCGTATCTGAAAACTACTGACGTCAAGGAACAATGCCATGAAAGGCTTGTTGTTATGAGCCGGGCAAAACTAGCATCAGTCCAGGAGCACACAATACCCAGACTGGAACTCTGTGCAGCTGTGCTAGCAGTAGAGTTAGCTGAACTTATCTCGACAGAAACTGACCAGGAAATCAAGGACGTTGCGTTCTACTCAGACAGCAAATGTAGTGCTTGGGTACATTTGCAACGAAACTCGTCGCTTTTATGTTTACGTCAGCAATCGGGTGCTAAGGATCAGGAGATCTACTTGCCCTAAACAGTGACGCTATGTGTCCACATACCACAATCCTGCGGACCACGCAACTAGATCTGTGGAATCTAGACACCTTAAGGATACAACCTGGTTTACGGGTCCTTCATTCCTATACCATTCAACGTCTTATAGTGATGAATCAGACACCTTTGAACTGGTAGATCCAGATGCAGATGAAGAAATCCACCCTCACGTATCCGCTCTAAGTACAGTGACTTCAGACAATCACCTCAAATCCCACCTTTTCAGCAGGTTTTCAACCTGGATCTCGCTTGTTCGTGCCATTGCTTGTTTAATTCATGTGGCTCAGTCTTACAAGTCAACATCACCCACCAGTCAGAAGTATTGTAAAGGTTGGCACCACTGCAAGCACGCCTTTACCGCTCCAAACCTGGAAAATGAAGTGGCATTAGTTAATGCCAGGCAGGGAGTGTTCTGCCCTGTGAATAGGGCAATGTGTTTTGTATTATGTGCTGGGTTAGTTATAGCACCATCTAGTGGTGGCTGAATTTATAGCAGTGTCTTAATAGCATTTACAGTCTGTGACTTTAACAGGAGCAATGCACATGGGATTGAAGCAATGCTTTGTGGGAAGGAAGCAGTGTATTCTGGGATAAAGAAGGTGCCATTTTATTCTGTGTGTATCATAAGGACACATGTATTTATCTGTCCTCCTGTTAACTCTCCAACTTGAGTTCGTTATCCAGATAAAGCATATCTGGTAAGCTTAATATCTTCCTTACAATGCAGTCAGTGTGTACAGAGATGTTATTAGCTGTATAGCAGTCAGTGCTCAGTAGATGTAATTTGACACCTGTGTTTTTTTTCTATGTAAGTTGCATCACACTGCATGCTTCCTGTAATTGTGTTAGCTGTGTGATCATGTGCCCAATACTTACGCATGTCGTTTGTATTCTTTATAGTTTTATCCCTCGCATGTTCTATACTCTTCACAAATAAACAAGTTAGACTACAGAGAACAGTCTGCTTATTTTGGAAGACAGAGCCATGTGTTATGAATGGGTCACCGAGAAGGATGGCAGGAACAGACTAAGCCACGAGAAGACCAGTGAGGTTGGTAACTAAGCGGATTGCAGACCCCTGATCCTATCAGCACAACTAGCAGTAGCCGTGGAGCGTTCCTACGATGCCCTAGACGCTTCATCACAGCCAGAGGACTAATTAAGCCTAAAGACAGAAAGATGAAATCTAGACTGCCCCGGAGCAGATCCCCAAAGAAATAGACAGCCCCCAAACATATATTGTCGGTGAGACAAGATGAGACACAGTCACAGGCAGAAAACAGACTGAGCAAACGGTGGGGCCCAGGCTGTCTAGACAGGACAGGACAGAAAAGATACTACCTGCAATCATGCACAAAACCCTGAAAAAGCCCAACACTTCTGATATACAAAAAAACCTGCTAGATCAGCACTCTGGTATAAACTGGCAGCAAGCAAAAAGATACTAACATAACAGGTTACTGAACAAGCTGCAACATATGAAGCAGGGCCCAGCACTGCCCCCAGCACGGACCATGCTGAACCCTAGCAGAAAAGCAGAAAGCAAAAAAAAGACACAACCAGATTAGATGCAAAGGTTTAGCAAAAGAATCACTAAGCTGAACATGCAGATCAGGCAGGGGACAAAAGAGCTCCAAATGCACACTGAGGAAAGAATCACCAGCAACCTTCAAGAGCAGCCAGCTCCATTATATGCTCCCAGCCAGCAATCCCAGATTCCCAATTATCATCGTCAGGTGGAGAACCTCCATCCACCTAGCCAGCTCCACTACTCTCAGTAACCACCAGAGAGAGCAGAGGGAGCTTCGGCTCAGAAATCCGAGCAGGAGAGTTTACAACAGCCATGGTTTATGCTGTATGCTAGAGTGCACCCCGGGTCAACGTGTATGAAGGCAGAACAGTTAAAAGTTGACCAGCGATTTCTCATTTTTACAACACCATTTTTCTTTTAGGGACCACATCAAATTTGAAGTCTCTTGGAGGGGTCTATATGATAGAAAATACCCAAAAAGTGATACCATTTCAAAAACTGCACCCCTGACAGTACTCAAAACCACATTCAAGAAGTTCATTAACCCTTCAGGTGCTTCACAGGAATTTTTTGAATGTTTTAAAAAAACATTTAACTTTTTTCACAAAAAAATTACTTCAGGGCCAATTTTTTTTTTACCAAAGGGTAACAGGAGAAATTGGGCTGCAAAATGGACTGCAAAAGTTAGTGTACAATTTGTCCTGAGTACGCCGATACCACATATGTGGGGGGGGAACCACTGTTTTGGCACATGGCAGAGCGCAAAAGGGAAGAAGCGCCGTTTGACTTTTTCAACGCAAAATTGGCTGGAATTGAGATCGGACGCCATGTCACGTTTGGAGAGCCCCTGATGTGCCTAAACAGTGGAAACCCCCCTCAAATGACACCATTTTGGTAACTAGACTTCCAAGGATCTTATCTAGATGTGTGGTGAGAAGTTTGAAAATAAGTTTATAACGTACAGCCGTAAAATTAAAACTTCATAATTTTTCAACAAAAATGATCTTTGCACCCCTAATTGTTATTTTCCCAAAGGAAATAGGACCCCAAAAGTTATTGTGCAATTTGTTCTGAGTACGCTGATACCATATGTAGGGGTAAACCACTGTTTTGGCGCATGGCAGAGCATGGAAGGGAAGAAGCACCGTTTGACGCAAAATTTCCTGGAATTGAGATTGGGCGCCATGTCGCGTTTGGAGAGCCCCTGATGTGCCTAAACTGTGGAGACCCCCCACAAGTGACCCCATTTTGGAAACTAGACACCCCAAGGAACTTATCTAGAAGTGTTGTGAGTGAGCACTTTGAACCCCCAAGTGTTGTGAGCTCATTATCCCCTTCGATGTCTGATGAACTCCCTCTGCTGGTGAAGAGAGGTAGTGAAATTGATTGGGATGGGAAGAACCTGTTATCTGAACAGGCGGAGTGTGATTGGACATCTGGAATTTCTGAGTGGATAAGGCAGCCGACGCCCTGCAGGGTTTGCTGGTGATCCTTTCTGCTCTGTGCTCTGGCATCCAGTTTTAGTTCCTGTCTACTAAAAGCTAAGTTTTTGCCCTACTATTATTCCATGAGATTTTGTCTGGTTTCCTTAGTGTTTGTATTCAGTCAGTCCTGGTTGGGACTGGCTGAATTCCATTTTTGTCTCTGATCAGCTGATCTCTTTGCTCTGTTTTCAGAATATACCTGAGTGCTGATATAGTGATTTTGAAGTCTAGCGACTTCAGGGCCTTTTTTCCTATCAGACGGTTGGGACATTTTTGTAGGGTTTTTTGCGGATTGCAGCCAGCATCTTTTCTGTCCTATCTAGTTAGTTGGGCCCCATCGTTTGCTCAGCCTGTCTTTGTCTGTGTTTGTGTTTTCATGTGTTTTTCACCGACAATACATGTTGGGGGCTGTCTATTGCTTTGGGGTCTGCTCTGGGGCAGTTTAGATTTCCCCTTTCTTTCTTTAGGCTTATGTAGTTCTCCGGCTGTGACGAGGGGTCTAGGGCACCGTAGGAACCCCCCCACGGCTACTGTTAGTTGTGGTGAATAGGATCAGGGGTCTGTAATCCGATAGCTACCAACCTCTCCGGTTTTCTGGACTTAGCTTGTATTTTTGTTTTCTCCTCCTCCGGTGACTCATTCATAACAGAATCACCAGCAATACAGAAGATTCTAGGGTACTCAATAGCAGGAAAGAATTGTAAAAAAAGTGTCAGAATTTTTTTTTTTGTGTGTATATTTTTTCCTCTATTTCTCTGAGGCCGTAGGAGGAATTTTTTCTCAATGGAGATTGAGCAATTGTCTGATCATGTGAAGCAGCTTGCTGCTGAAGTGCGGGGAATTTACGCCTACCTTGCTCATTCACATGCTGCTGAACCAAAGATCCCTACTCCTGATGTGTTTTTTGGGGATCTGAATTTTAAGAATAATTGTAAATTATTTTTTGCCTTGAAGCCTAACTCATCGGGGAGCTCCGTGCAGCAGGTTAAAATTGTCATCTCTTTGCTGCGCGGTGATCCCCAGGATTGGGCGTTTTCTTTGAAACCTGATGATCCTATTCTGACTGATGTGAACGCATTTTTTCAGGCCTTGGGGTTGTTGTATGATGAACCTAATGCTATTGATCAGGCTGAAAAGGCCCTGTTGGCATTGAGCCAGGGTCAGGATTCTGCAGAGTTGTACTGTCAAAAATTCCGAAAGTGGGCGGTCCTTACTACCTGGAATGATGGTGCCTTGGCAGCTTTCTTTCGGAAGGGTTTGTCAGAAACCGTGAAAGATACTATGGTGGGATTTCCTGTTCCCTCTGGTCTTGACGATTTTGTCATTAGCCATTCAGGTTGATCGGCGTTGGCGTGAATGCAAAACTGTACGGGAGGTGTTGCCACCTGTTGAACAAATGTCTGAACCTATGCAATGTGATAGCGTTGTGTCTAGGGCGCAACGTCAGGAGTTCAGAAGGCGTAATAAGCTGTGTTTTTTCTGTGGAGATGCCTCTCATATGATTTCTGTCTGCCCTAAACGAGAGAAACGTTTGCACACACATTTGCTGTGGGTGGTGTTCAACCTAAGTTTCTTCTGGCAATTACTCTGATCTGCTCCCTGTCCACATTTTCTGCTAAGGCTTTTGTGGATTCGGGAGCAGCTCTGAACCTGATGGACTTGGATTTTGCTAAACGTTGTGGGTTTCCTATGACACCTCTGCGGACGCCTATCCCTTTGAGGGGTATTGGTGCTACTCCTTTGGTGAAGAATAAAACTCAGTTTTGGACCCAGGTGGTAATGCGGGTCGCCCCAGACCATCAAGAAAATTGCAGATTTTTGGTGTTGCATAATTTGCATGATACCATCATTCTGGGGTTTCCCTGGTTGCAAATCCATAATCCAGTTTTGGATTGGAAATCTGTGTCTGTGGTGAGTTGGGGTTGTCGTTGTGCCCTTAGTGACGCTCCTGTTTTCTCCACCTCTCCCCAGTCGCATGATGTTCCTGACTATTTGGCTGATTATTATGATGTATTTAGTGAGAATGAGTCTGCGTCTTTGCCTCCTCATAGGAGTTATGACTGTGCAATTGAGCTGAGCCCTGGGTGTAAATTTCCCAAGGGTCGACTTTTCAATTTATCTGTACCCGAGCACGAGGCTATGCGATCCTATATTAAGGAGTCATTGGAGAAGGGTCATATTAGACCATTCTCTTCACCCTTAGGTGCTGGTTTTTTTTTTGTGGCCAAGAAAGATGGTTCATTAAGGCCTTGTATTGACTATCGCTCCCTCAACAAAATTACTGTTAAATATCAGTATCCGTTACCCCTGATTTCTGATCTATTCTCCAGAGTTAAAGGTGCTTGCTGGTTTACCAAGCTTGACCTCAGGGGGGCGTATAATCTTATTCGCATTAAGCAGGGGGATGAATGGAAGACAGCATTTAATACTCCGGAGGGACATTTTGAGTACCTGGTGATGCCTTTTGGGCTCACTAATGCCCCTTCTGTCTTCCAGTGCTTCATGAATGATATTTTCCGAGATTTTGTGGATACATTTTTGATCATCTATCTGGATGATATTTTGATCTTTTCCAAGGATTGGGACTCTCATGTGGAACATGTTCGGACTGTGTTCCGGATTTTGAGGGAGAATTCCCTGTATGTCAAGGGATCGAAATGCCTTTTTGGTGTACAGAGGATTTCATTTTTGGGATTTATTTTGTCTCCGTCAACTATTGAAATGGACCTGGCCAAGGTACAGGCCATTTATGATTGGCTTCAGCCCACTTCTTTGAAGGCCCTCCAGAAGTTTTTGGGTTTTGCTAATTTTTATCGTAAATTTATAGCTAATTTTTCTGGTATTGCCAAACCATTGACTGATTTGACTAAGAAGGGTGCTGATGTGCTGAATTGGTCTCCGGAGGCTGTTTCTTCCTTTCAGGAGCTGAAGCGAAGGTTCACTTCTGCCCCGGTTTTGCGGCAACCTGATGTCTCACTCCCGTTTCAGTTAGAGGTGGACGCTTCTGAGATTGGTGCAGGAGCTGCTTTGTCCCAAAAAGATCTGGTAACATCTAAAATGAATCCCTGTGCTTTCTTTTCCCGAAAGTTCTCCCCATCCGAGCGTAACTATGATGTGGGGAATTGGGAACTGTTAGCCATGAAATGGGCATTTGAGGAGTGGAGACTTTGGTTGGAGGGAGCTAAACATCAAGTCGTGGTCCTTACTGACCACAAGAATTTGATTTACCTGGAGTCGGCCAAACGCTTGAACCCTAGACAGGCTAGGTGGGCCAGTTTTTCACACTTTTTGATTTTGTGGTCTCTTTTCTTCCGGGCAGTAAAAATGTCAAGGCAGATGCCCTCTCTAGGAGTTTCTTTGCTGATTCTCCTATTGTGACCAAGCCTGCTACCATCTTAGGTGAGGGGGTAGTTCTTTCTGCCATCTCGCCCGATTTGAGACGTGCTCTGGAAGAGTTTCAGGAGGACAAACCTGAGCGTTGTCCCATTGGAAAATTGTATGTTCCTGACCAGTGGAGGAAGAGAGTGATGTCTGAGGTTCATTGCTCCGCATTGGCTGGTCATCCAGGTATTTTTGGTACTAGAGATTTGGTGAGTCGGTCTTTTTGGTGGCCCGCCTTGTCTCGTGATGTCAGGAATTTTGTGCAGTCCTGTGGGACTTGCTCCCGGTCTAAACCTTGTTCTCGCTCTAGTCGGTTGTTGATGCCTTTGCCGGTGCCCAGGAGGCCATGGACCCATATTTCAATGGATTTTTATCTCTGATATGCCTGTCTCTCAGAGAATGACTGTTATTTGGGTGATTTGTGATAGATTCTCTAAGATGGTCCATCTTGTACCACTCCCTAAGTTGTCTTCTTCCTCTGAGTTGGTGCCCTTGTTTTTGCAACAGGTGATTCACTTGCATGGGATTCCTGAGAACATTGTATCTGACAGAGGAGTTCAGTTTGTTTCTAGATTTTGGAGGACTTTCTGTTCCAAGCTGGGAATTCAGTTGTCCTTCTCCTCTGCGTTTCACCCTCAGACCAATGGGCGGACGGAGAGAACAAACCAGACATTGGAGTCGTATTTGAGATGTTTTATTTCTGCTGATCAGAATGATTGGGTTTCATTTTTGCCCTTGGCCGAATTTGCTTTAAATAATAGAGCTAGTTCTGCCACTTTGATGTCACTTTTTTTTGTAATTTTGGGTTTCATCCTCGATTCTCTTCAGGGCAGGTGGAGTCTTCTGCCTGCCCAGGTGTTGACACTGTGGTGGAGAAAATGCACCAGATCTGGGACCAAGTGGTGGATAAGTTGTCTCTCTCCCATGAAAAGGCCCAGCGGTTTTCCAACCGGCATAGGACCATTGGTCCCCGGTTTAAGGTGGGTGATATGGTTTGGTTGTCATCAAAGAATATCTCTATGAAGGTGGCTTCTCCAAAGTTTAAACCTAGATTTATTGGACCTTACAAGATTTTGGAGATTCTTAATCCGGTCTCTTTTCGATTGGCTCTTCCTGTTACATTCAAGATCCATAACGTGTTTCATAAGTCTCTGTTAAAGAGGTTTGTTGAGCCAGTAGTTCCTTTGGTGGCACCTCCTGACTCTGTATTGGCTGAAGGTAATGTGGAATATGAGGTTGAGAAGATACTGGATTCCCATCTGGTTAGACGGAGACTCCAGTATTTGGTTAAATGGAAGGGTTATGGCCAGGAGGATAATTCTTGGGTCCCTGCATCCGATATTCATGCCGAAAGATTGGTTCGTGCTTTTCATCGGTCCCATCCTGATCGCCCTGGTGGCGTGGATGAGGGTTCGGTGACCCCTCCTCAAGGGGGAGGTACTGTTGTGAGTTCATTCTCCCCTTCACCTTTGATGTCTGATGAACTCCCTCTGCTGGTGAAGAGAGGTAGTGAAATTGATTGGGATGGGAAGAACCTGTTATCTGAACAGGCGGAGTGTGATTGGACATCTGGAATTTCTGAGTGGATATAAGGCAGCCGACGCCCTGCAGGGCTTGCTGGTGATCCTTTCTGCTCTGTGCTCTGGCATCCAGTTTTAGTTCCTGTCTACTAAAAGCTAAGTTTTTGCCCTACTATTATTCCATGAGATTTTGTCTGGTTTCCTTAGTGTTTGTATTCAGCCAGTCCTGGTTGGGACTGGCTGAATTCCATTTTTGTCTCTGATCAGTTGATCTCTTTGCTCTGTTTTCAGAATATACCTGAGTGCTGATATAGTGATTTTGAAGTCTAGCGACTTCAGGGCCTTTTTTCCTATCAGACGGTTGGGACATTTTTGTAGGGTTTTTTGCGGATTGCAGCCAGCATCTTTTCTGTCCTATCTAGTTAGTTGGGCCCCATCGTTTGTTCAGCCTGTCTTTCTGTCTGTGTTTGTGTTTTCATCTGTTTTTCACCGACAATACATGTTGGGGGCTGTCTATTGCTTTGGGGTCTGCTCTGGGGCAGTTTAGATTTCCCCTTTCTTTTTTTAGGCTTATGTAGTTCTCCGGCTGTGACGAGGGGTCTAGGGCACCGTAGGAACCCCCCACGGCTACTGTTAGTTGTGGTGAATAGGATCAGGGGTCTGCAATCCGATAGCTACCAGCCTCTCCAGTTTTCTGGACTTAGCTTGTATTTTTGTTTTCTCCTCCTCCGGTGACTCATTCATAACACCCAAGTGCTTCACAGAAGTTTATAATGCCCGGGCGTGAAAGTAAAAAAATCATTTTTTCCACAAACATGATCTTTCAGTCCCCAATTTTTTTATTTTCACAAAGGTAACAGGAGAAATTGGATCCCAAATGTTGTTGTCCAATTTGTCCTAAGTACGCAGATACCCCACATGTGGGAGAGAATTACTGTATGAGCACACATCGGGCCTCGGAAGGGAAGTAGTGACGTTTTGGAATGCAGACTTTGATGGAATGGTCTGTGAGTGTCATGTCATGTTTGGAGAGCCCCTGATATGCCTAAACTGTGGAAGCCCCCCACAAGTGACCCATTTTGGAAACTAGATCCCCCCAACGAACTTATCTAGATGTGTTGTGAGCACTTTGAACCCCCAAGTGCTTCACAGAAGTTTATAACGTAGAGCCATAAAAATAAAAAAAATCATTTTTTTCAACAAAAATGATATTTTTGCCTCCAGTTTTTTATTTTCCCAAGGGTAACAGGAGAAATTGGACCCCAAAAGTTGTTGTGCAATTTGTTGTGAGTAGGCTAATATCCCATATGTGGAGGTGAACCGCAGTTTGGGCGCATGGCAGAGCTTGGAAGGGAAGGAGCACCGTTTGACTTTTTCAACGCAGAATTGGCTGGAATTGAGATCAGATGCTATGTTGCGTTTGGAGAGCCCCTGATGTGCCTAAACAGTGGAAACCCCACAATTCTAATTCCAACCCTAAACCCAACACACCCCTAACCCTAATCTCAGCCCTAACCCTAGCCATTACCCTATCCGTAAGCCTAACCCTAATAGGAAAATGGAAATAAATTCATTTTTTAAATTTTATTATTTTTCCCTAACTAAGGGGGTGATAAAGGGGGGTTTGATTTACTATTTGTGGCGGGTTTTTATGTTTGGCAGCTGTCACACGCTAAAAGATGCTTTTTAATTGTAAAAATAGATTTTGCATCACCACATTTTGAGAGCTATAATTTTTCCGTATTTTGACCCACAGAGTCATGTGATGTCTTATTTTTTGCGGGACGTGTTGACGTTTTTATTCGTACCATTTTCAGGCACGTGGCTTTTTTGATCGCTTTTTATTCCGATTTTTGGGACGCAGAATGAACAAAAAACAGCATTTCATGAATTTTTTTGGGGGGGACGTTTACAACGTTCCGCGTGTGGTAAAATGTATAAAGCAGTTTTATTCTTTGGGTCAGTACAAGTACAGTGATACCTCATTTATATCATTTTTTATGTTTTGGCGCTTTTATACAATAAAAACAATTTTATAAAAAAAATAATTATTTTTGCATCGCTTTATTCTGCGAGCTGTAACTTTATTTTTTCGCTGATGATGCTGTATGATGACTTGCTTTCTTTATCGCCTTATTGGGGGACACAGATTACCATGGGTGTATGCTGCTGCTGCTAGGAGGCTGACACTCTGCAAATAACAAGAAAATTGACTCCTCCCCGGCAGTATACACCCACCGACAGATACCAAGTACCTCAGTTTGTGCTTAGTGTCTGTAGGAGGCGGACCGGGATCTCCCCAGATCCGCATCTAACCATTTTCTTTTAGGTTTTTGTGTGTGTGTGTGTATTAATCTTTTCCCATTTATTTTCCAGATTCTACATCGGGAAACAGGGGGTAAATGTTCACCCTGCTTTCCCATATCATGCGGCTGAGCGAGCAGTGTGGTGTTGCCCACATCGCAACTCTCAGTACCGCAGGCAGGACTTTTTCCATATCACCATTCGGTGCTATGGGCGGACGACAGGTGGCCGGTCCTTGCCAAAACAACTCCTCTTCCATATCCTACCCTGGTCCAGGTCCTAGAACGTTAGCCTCAGCTATCTACAGCCACCTGTGCACCGACCGCCTCTCAGGGTGAGTCGTCTGCACCTGACCGCGACCTTCAGAGGGACAGGCCGAGTAGGATTTCTAGGAAGCATGTTCTGTCTGACTCGTCTTCCAGTTCGCTAGGCCCGTCGGCTTCTCCCAGGTGTCCTTCTCAGTCTTCAGAGGACGACCCTAGGTCTGACGACGATCCCCAATCGGGATCTAGTTCAGAAGCAGATAATATATCTAAAACGCGGAATATGGTCGATAGTCTTCTTTCTGCCCTCTTCCAAACCTTGGAAATTAAGCAGGACGAACCTCCTCCTCAGGAATGTTCTGTTCCATTTAAACGAGCGAGGCCTCCATCCCGAACCCTTCCAAACCACAAGGAGTTCAATACTACTCTAACCAAACATTGGGAGCACCCAGAACAACGCTTTTCAGGCCGCAGGTACTTAGATGTCCTGTATCCCTTTGATGTAGATCTACTCACAAAATGGACCAAAGCCCCCGAGGTGGATCCTCCCATCTCTCGTATAGCCTCTAAGACGGTTCTATCCCTTCCGGACGGGGCATCGCTTAAGGATCCAACAGACAGGCAGATAGAATCTCTGGCTAAGTCTATTTTTGAGGCATCCGGCGCCTCTCTGTCCTATTTTTGCTTCCTCCTGGGTGGCAAAAGTCATTTTAGCTTGGGCAAAAACTCTTCGCAGAGGCATCTTAGCGGCAGCTCTCCAGGACGAGCTGACAGATCTAGCAGATCAAATTAATCATGCGGCTAAATACCTCTTAGCCGCCTCCTTGGATGCGGCTGGGTGCGTAGCAAGGGCTAACGGCAACATAGTAGCCGTACGCCGAGTCCTTTGGCTAAAGTCATGGAATGCAGGTACCACCTCCAAAAAGTCGCTTACCAATCTGCCTTTCCTTGGTTCTCGGCTCTTTGGAGCCAAGCTAGATCAAATAATTTTGGATGCCACTGGTGGTAAGAGCACTTCTCTCCCTCAGTCTCGGCCAAAACGCTTTTTTAACAGAAAGGGTTTCCGGCCGTTTAGGCCCTTTTCTGCCTTCTCGTCCACAGAAAAATCTACCCAGCAAGGTTCTCCTCCAAGTCACGAGTCACCCCCACCTGGAAGTTTTTCCAGGGTGGGAGGCAGACTTTCCTTTTTCGCGGACGCTTGGCTGTCTGTTGTCGACGATGCTTGGGTCAGGGAAATCATCGCATCCGGATACAAGATCGAATTTGCTCCCAGCCAAACAGACGTTTTTTCCTGTCTCGACCCCCAAGACAGCGGTCCCACATTCCAGGATTCTTTCAAGCCGTCTCCTCCCTTCTTTCCGCCGGAGTGATTGTCCCAGTTCCCTCAGACGAACGGTTTTCAGGGTTCTACTCAAATTTTTTCGTAGTCCTGAAAAAAGACGGGACCCTTCGACCAATCCTGGACCTCAAGTTGCTCAATCGCCATGTGAAGATTCTCCACTTCAAAATGGAGTCTCTTCGATCAGGGATAGCCTCAATGGAACCCGGTGAATTCCTCTGCTCTGTGGACATACGGGATACTTATCTTCACATCCCTGTTTGTTTGCAACATCAGAAATATCTTCGGTTTGCGATTCAGGAAAATCACTATCAATTCACGATCTTTCCTTCGGCCTAGCCTCTACCCCCCGTGTTTTCACGAAGGTGATGGTGACGGTCATGGCCATCCTTCGATCCAGGGGGATTCTCATCATCCCTTATCTGGACGATCTCTTGTTCAAAGGCTCGTCCCGTCAAGACTGTCTCCTGAGTCTTCACATAACCCTGGATACCCTCGGCCATCTCGGATGGTTAGTCAACAAAGAAAAGTCCATTCTCAGACCCACTCAGGGTCTGACCTTCCTAGGCATGGAATTTGACACGAATCTGGCCCGGGTGTCTCTTCCGAGGGAAAAATTTGCATCTCTGTCCAAAGAAATTCGAGCTCTCAAACGGCCGAAGCCCATTCCCCTTCGGCTCTGCATTAAAGTTCTGGGGAAGATGGTGGCTTCCATGGAGGCAGTGCCTTTTGCACAGTTTCATCTTCGCCCCCTTCAGCTGTCCCTCCTCTCAGCTTGGGACAAGACGACGTTGTCCTTAGACCGCCCCATTCTCCTCCCTCTCAGAGTGAGGCATTCCCTGACTTGGTGGGCAATGCATATGTCAGTCCTCCAGGGGAGGTCCTTCCTCCCGCTCCAGTGGCAAGTCATTACCACCGATGCCAGCCTTCTAGGTTGGGGAGCGGTTTTCCATCAGAGAACGGCCCAAGGACGCTGGATTCCACAGGAAGCTCTGCTCCCTATCAATCTTCTCGAAATCAGAGCCATCTTCCTGGCCCTTCTTCGCTGGCAACCTCTTCTCGTCGGCAAGCCGGTCCGCATTCAGTCGGACAACGCCATGGCTGTGGAGTACATAAACCATCATGGCGGCACGCGCAGCATCCAAGTGATGTCAGAAGTGGCCAAGATACTGCGCTGGGCAGAACAGTACGTTCCAGCAATCTCCGCTGTTCTAATTCCAGGGGTGGAAAACTGGGCAGCCGACTTTCTGAGTCGCCAAAGCCTAGCGTCAGGCGAATGGTCTCTCCATTCCACAGTCTTCGATCAGATATTCCAGCGCTGGGGTTATCCGGATGTCGACCACATGGCATCTCGGATGAACCACAAGGTTCCGCGTTTCGTAGCCAGGTCCAGGGACCCTCTAGCCGTCGCTTGCGACGCCCTAGTTATTCCGTGGTCCCAGGTCCAACTCCCTTATCTGTTTCCACCTCTTGCCTTGATCCCAAGAGTGGTCAAGAAGATAAAATCGGAAGGCGTGCCAGTGTTTCTTGTGGCTCCAGACTGGCCAAGAAGGCCTTGGTATGCGGAACTGGTGAACATGCTCGCGGACGTCCCCCGGAGGCTTCCAGACCGTCCAGATCTTCTCTCGCAAGGCCCCCTTTACCACGAGACTTCTCGGTCTCTGAATTTAACGGCATGGCCATTGAGGCCACAACCTTAAGAGAATCAGGTTTTTTTCCAACCAGATGTTTCAGATGATGGTCAAAGCCAGGGAACCATCCTCTTCCCGCATCTACCATAGGCATTGGAAGGCCTTTTTCCGTTGGTGCGACGATAAGAGTCTTTCCAATGTCCTTTTCCATTCTGTCCATACTGGGTTTCTCCAGCCTGGCTTAGATTCGAGTCTGTCTCTCAGTACCCTCAAGGGCCATGTTTCCGCTTTGTTTATCCTTTTTCAAAGGAAGCTCGCTTCTTTACCGTAGGTTAAGACATTTCTCCAAGGAGTCGCTCATGTGGCCCCTCCTCATCATTCACCGATAGAACCGTGGGATCTCAATCTCGTTCTTAGCGCTCTCCAAAAAAAAAAAAAGCGCCGTTTGAGCCCATCCAGGACATTCCTTTGTCTTTTCTTTCATGGAAGGTAACCTTTCTGATTGCCATAACATCCATCAGAAGAGTTTCTGAATTAGCGGCCCTGTCATGTCGTTCTCCTTAGCTGGTACTCCATCAGGATAAAGTCGTCCTCAGGCCCGTTCCTTCCTTTCTTCCAAAGGTGGTATCCTCCTTCCACATCAACGAGGATATCGTTCTTCCATCATTTTGTCCTGTTCCTCCTCACCCTCTTGAGAAGTCACTCCACAAACTGGACGTTGTTAGAGCCTTGCGTGTTTACCTCGCTAGGACTGCTTCACTTCGTCAATCCCATTCATTGTTGGTCATCTCCGGTCACCGGAAAGGGCTTACGGCATCCAAATCCACGATCGCTCGCTGGATTCGTTCTACTATTCTGGAAGCATACCGTCTTCAGGAAAGATGGCCGCCTCCAGGAGTGAGAACTCACTCCTCCCGGGCGGTGGCAGCTTCATGGGTCGTTCGACACCAGGCTTCGGCTCTGCAAATTTGCAGGGCCGCGACCTGGTTGTTCTTGCATACGTTTGCGAGGCTCTACAGGGTTCATACCCAGGCTTCGTCTGATGCAGTCGTTGGTAGGAAGGTCCTGCAGGTGGCGGTGGCGCATCGGCCGACCTAAGCCCTTCCTGTTCTTTCGTTCCTTATTGCTGTTCCCGCCCTTGGGACTGCTTTGGAACGTCCCATGGTAATCTGTGTCCCCCAATAAGGCGATAAAGAAAGATGGATTTTTGGTTCTTACCGTAAAATCTCTTTCTTGGAGCCTTCATTGGGGGACACAGCACCCTCCCTGTCTAAGTTGTACCGTGTTGGGTCCTTGAGTCCCTTGTTGGGTTGGTACATATGTTTATAGTTCCGTGGCTTCTCCTACTGCTTTCTCACCAACTGAATAGATATTGGGGATGGTTAGCACTCGACTGGAGAGTTGAGTTTTCGGTGCTAGTGAAAAGGAGCCAGTAGCCCCATAGACATGAGTTCAATGTAAAATCACTGCACACGTGGAATATGCTCAAAGTGAACTTTTTATTTATTTATTTTGACGGTGATGAAGCGACAGCTGACGTTTCGGCCTACCAAAGGCCTTTATCACATAGTCGCTAAAAAAACAAAATATACAATAAGAATCATAAAGTGACACACAATATATAATATATACAAAAATACATGGAAAAACAAAAACATCCAAAGGGGCATAAGGTGATGAACTGTTATGATGCCATATGATCATTAAGGAATATAGAGACATCTTAAACAATTCAAAGGGAATAAGGCGGCGGTAGACAAAAAAGAAAAACATACACAATAATTAAAGTGATAAAATCATACCCCTTTTAAAGTAGAGTTTCGGTGGTCACCGGCTAGAAATGATCACTGCTAGGCAATGTTTCAGAGGGAAGTGAACTGTCCTGTAGGTGGGGTTCAAAGGAGGTAGGATTAAAAAAGAAGAACATATATATGGGCTCCCAATGGAGTTTATTGTGGCTATTATTTAGAGAAAGCCGTAATGCTATATAAGTGGAATGGAGCTGCAAAGTAGAAGCTCATGTGGATGCCCATATTGTGAAAGATGCAAAGAAATAGAAACCATACCGATATGATCATAGGAACTGCTTCCAAAGGATCCTGTGGGAAAGACCAGGCTATAATCGGTAGAGATAACATCAGATCAGTATGGAAATTATATCTGATGATATAGAGGTGTACCCCTAGGGGAAGTTACTTACAATGATTGGTGGCACAGTGGGAATAACCAGGCTGTAATAGGTAGAGATTACATCTGATCAGTATGGAAATTATATCCGATGGTCTAGAAATGTTCCCCTTAGGGAAGTTACTTACAGTGATTGGTGGCGCAGTGGTGGGAGCAGGCACCGCCGTGCCTCTGCAGTGAATGAGCTCTGTAACGCCATCCTTGCGGTTTATCAGCATTTGTTCCGGTCATGTGACCGGAAATGATGTGGCACGCTGTGACCTGCGCAGTCAGGCGCTCCTAGTGTCGCCCAGTATGGAGGAACCACCAAAAAAATGGTGCTGGAAATCGGCGCCTGCGCAGTGAAGTATAGTGTCGCCCAGGGGAAAAAAGAAAGAGGAAGGGCGCGGGGTATTCGCGCCTGCGCATTTTAAAAAAAGGTTCATGTGTTCGATCTAAGGGAGATCTGTAGTGTCAAAACAAGGGGCTCCTAATATCTAGATAGAAGCATGTGATAAAAACGCCGGGTAGTAACACTCAATATGAAGGGGTAACAAGTTATATAGGTGCTTATAGTCATGGATAGGTTATAGGAAAGTCTGGAAATCCATATAATGCATAGCGATATTCAATGACATGGTTACACAAAATCATATACAGCATTTAGATAATATGCACAAAAAAAAGGTACATAATAAATAGTACATTGTAGGAGTCCAAACTGAATAGAAGAACTAAAAAACATAGGAGATAGAAAAAGCAGGGGTAGAAAAAAGAAAAAAATAATTTTTAAAAAGAGGAAAATGAGAGTGGGAAAATATGGGAGAGAAATGAAAATAATAATGGTGGGAGAGTTGGAAAAATAATTATTCTTTCGTGAAAATGAAAAAAAAGGGGGGGGAACAAGTGGAAAATTATGTATTGGAGAAATAAAAAATAAAAATAAAAATAAAAATAAAAATGGAGGGTAAGATGGGTGTGGAAAATGCAAAGAAAGGGGGAAAAAAAAGGAAAAATGAAAAACTAAAGATGATGATGGTACTAATAGCAAGACTATTTATTGTTATGAAAGCAAAAGAGGGATTATTGTCAGTAAATGTGATTTGAAATCAAAAGAAAGAAAATAAAAATAAAATTAAAAATAAAATTAGAAATTTAAAAATTAGCAAAATTGTGAGGCAGAAAATCAAAAAGAAATAAAAAATAAAAGTAAAAATAAAAAAATAAATAAAAATTAAAAAAATGAAAATAGAAGCCGAATGAACTCAAATGAAAAATTGAAAAGAAAAAAAAGGAAAAAAAATTGGAAAAAAAAAATTGAAAAACGAGGAAAAAATCTTTTTATCTTACCCCCAGGGAAGATGTCAACATAGACTCACAAGGATAAGTGTTCAATGGGTCTAGAGGGGAAAAAAAGGGAATTCGATTAGCCAATTTATCTCACGGTTAAGGCCTTTGGGATGTAGCGTGTCCAGAGTGTAGATCCAGTAGGTTTCACATTGCTTTAGTATCCAAATGTGATTGCCACCTCTTGCGGGCCTGGGTATTTTTTCAATAATCTGGAATCTCAGTTGAGACACATTATGTCGGGCCTCTTTAAAATGGACTGGTAATGGGAGCCATGTTTTTTCACACCTAATGGTCGACTTATGACTGGAGATACGATCCCTAATAGCCTGAGTGGTCTCGCCCACGTATAGTAATCCGCAGGGACATTTAATGATGTACACAACGAAATTAGTCTCGCATGTAAAATAGTCCCTCACAGGGTAGGATTTGCCTGTGCGTGGATGAATGACTTCATTACCTTTAATAATGTTAGAGCAACTCATGCAATTCAGGCAGGGGAAAGTGCCTGTTCTTTTCTGTCCTGATAGTGTCCGTGTATTAGTTTCCTTAGAGTGGCCCAAATCTGCCCTGACTAGTTTATCTTTGATGTTTTGTGGTCTTCTAAGACACATCAAGGGCGGATTTTGGAAAATCTCAACTTTGGGGAAGGCTTTAGTGAGCAAAGGCCAATGTCTATGGATGAGATTGTGAATTCTCTGCATAGAAGGATGGTGGCCGTGGACAAATGGGAGCCTAGGTGGTTTTGAGGTGGTAACTGTGGTACGATCTGGATCAGTTAGTGCTTTAGTCATCTCTGTGGTTAGTAATGGTGGTGGATACTGTCTACTTAGGAATTTCTCTGACATCTCATGTAATCTACAGTCCCTCACAGTGGGGTCTGACACAATCCTGGTGACCCTCTTAAATTGTGACCGAGGAAGACTATTCCGAGTGGATTTAGGATGGCAACTGTCGTAACGGAGAAGATTATTGCAGTCAGTTGGTTTGGTATAGATATCGGAAGTGAGTTTGCCCTGTGAATCTTTGTGGATTCTAGTATCTAGGAAGGTAACAGATCCAGTGTTGTGAGAGAGTGTAAATTTCAATTCCTGTCTGATGTTATTGATGGTGTTGTAGAAGGTGGAGAGGCTAGTGAGGTCACCTCCCCAAATGCAGAAAATATCATCTATATAACGATACCAGGTTATGGCATGTTGTTGGAAAAGTGGATTTGGGTAGATGTAGTCCCGTTCAAACTTGTCCATGTACAGATTAGCATATGCAGGGGCCACGTTAGAGCCCATGACGGTGCCGCATATCTGGACAAAGAAGTCATCCTCAAATCGGAAGAAATTCTCCCGTAAGACTATGTTCAAGAGATCCAAGCACAATTCGTGTGGGCCTACATCAATGTTGGCTTCATTCAAGGTCGATGAAACTGCTTTGATGCCCTTGTCATGTGCAATTGATGTATAGAGGCTATTCACATCAAGTGTGCAAAGAATACTGGTGGATGGAATGGAATGAATAGTGTGAATTTTGCTTAAAAAGTCTCCGGTGTCTAGGATGAAAGATTTAGTGGTGTGAGTATATGGTATTAACAGTTTCTCCAGGAAGATAGACAGAGGGTTAAGAATGGAATCTGTAGACGCCACAATAGGGCATCCAGGTGGATTATGTAAATTTTTATGAATTTTCGGAAGAATGTACAGCACCGGAGTGACCGGATGTTGATTAGTTAGGAATGTGCTAGTTTTTTTGTCAATGGTCCTAAGTTCTAGATGCTTGTTTAAGATATTGTCAATTTTCCTACGTATAGTGAATGTAGGGTCATTTTGAATTCTCCTGTATGTATTGATGTCGGAAAGTTGTCTCCTTACCTCAGTTACATACTGGCTTTTATTCATGACGACGATTGCGCCACCCTTATCTGCAGGTTTTATGATGATAAAGGAATATAGAGACATCTTAAACAATTGAAAGGGAATAAGGCGGCGGTGGACAAAAAAGAAAAACATACACAATAATTATATAGCATTATGGCTTTCTCTAAATAATAGCCACAATAAACTCCATTGGGAGCCCATATATATGTTCTTTTTTAATCCTACCTCCTTTGAACCCCACCTACAGGACAGTTCACTTCCCTCTGAAACATTGCCTAGCAGTGATCATTTCTAGCCGGTGACCACCGAAACTCTACTTTAAAAGGGGTATGATTTTATCACTTTAATTATTGTGTATGTTTTTCTTTTTTGTCTACCGCCGCCTTATTCCCTTTGAATTGTTTAAGATGTCTCTATATTCCTTAATGATCATATGGCATCATAACAGTTCATCACCTTATGCCCCTTTGGATGTTTTTGTTTTTCCATGTATTTTTGTATATATTGTATATTGTGTGTCACTTTATGATTCTTATTGTATATTTTTGTTTTTTTAGCGACTATGTGATAAAGGCCTTTGGAAGGCCGAAACGTCAGCTGTCGCTTCATCACCGTCAAAATAAATAAATAAAAAGTTCACTTTGAGCATATTCCACATGTGCAGTGATTTTACATTGAACTCATGTCTATGGGGCTACTGGCTCCTTTTCACTAGCACCGAAAACTCAACTCTCCAGTCGAGTGCTATCCATCCCCAATATCTATTGCATTGAATTTTGGTTATCAGCACCGACTCAACATCCATGACGTCAGAAACCTTCATGTACGATGATGCCTTAGGATCAACGATTTTGTCTAAAATCAGATCTGGTACAGATTTTCTTCATATCCCCAGCAGAGATATTAAAACAAGGGATTGGGAAAAAGAAAGGAAAAGACTCACAGCCTATGACCTACATTGTGCAACATTGGGTGAATATCACAGACAAGGTAAAATACCCCGTGGACTTCGTAGCAATTTACGACCTACCCTTTTTGCAGACAATAAAAAGTACTGTGCTACCTTCCAGAAAATCTTGAACAAGTGTTCATTTGATATAATATTACTCACCATTGAATACCTTCAGGAAGCGATAAAGGAAACCGAAGAAAAAATTATCACCATAGAGACTCAATTAAATTCCACTCTCAGTAGCACTGAATTCAATACTCTAAAGAGTAAAGTAGACGCCGCTCTAGTTACACATCAAAAAACACTTGAAGAGAGGAAACGATCTAAGTTTCAGCGTGACACAGAGGACTACTTGAACAACAGAGTCTACAGATGGGAGGACCCAACATCAAGACACTATCGACCAAGGTCCCGTCGTCAACAAGGAGGTTATACAGCTTCCGGGGGTTCATCCCCGGTGGGGGGGTCCTCACCAGTTTCTGGGAGCGACACTGGTGCAACATCTCTCTCAAGAGTTCCTTTTTTAGGCCAAAGCACACGCCAACCAGGCGGTCGAGGAGGAGGAGAACAGAATCGTCAACTGGTCCTCCGGTCACAGCAGGTAGGAGTCCAAACTTAGTTGTCAATATTTCTGATTATTCTCTCTCTCCTTTAGAGCTTAAAGTGTTAAACTTGGGTCTCTCATTCTGTCCAACACCAAGGTGGGATCCCTTCCAGTTAGAGAAAGACTTACAACAGTTCTATCGGAACATTAGATTGAAGGTTCACTTTGAGAATTCCCCACACCAAATAACCAATATCGCTGGCCAAGCCTCTAACCAAGACAAGTGTCCCTCTATCACTATCGATACCTTAGGGCTACGAAACCCAAGTACTTTCCTACCCCCCAAAACTAACCACGCAGTTGAGACCTTTGTAAATCTACTAGATAGAGATATAAAGCAGACCATCCATGAACAACGGTTGGGCTTACTCCCTGTCCGTTACAATTTATCTTCGGCCGAGAAACAGGCCATATCATCTCTAAAGGATAACCCTAATATAATCATAAAACCTGCAGATAAGGGTGGCGCAATCGTCGTCATGAATAAAAGCCAGTATGTAACTGAGGTAAGGAGACAACTTTCCGACATCAATACATACAGGAGAATTCAAAATGACCCTACATTCACTATACGTAGGAAAATTGACAATATCTTAAACAAGCATCTAGAACTTAGGACCATTGTCAAAAAAACTAGCACATTCCTAACTAATCAACATCCGGTCACTCCGGTGCTGTACAGTCTTCCGAAAATTCATAAAAATTTACATAATCCACCTGGACGCCCTATTGTGGCGTCTACAGATTCCATTCTTAACCCTCTGTCTATCTTCCTGGAGAAACTGTTAATACCATATACTCACACCACTAAATCTTTCATCCTAGACACCGGAGACTTTTTAAGCAAAATTCGCACTATTCATTCCATTCCATCCACCAGTATTCTTTGCACACTTGATGTGAATAGCCTCTATACATCAATTGCACATGACAAGGGCATCGAAGCAGTTTCATCGACCTTGAATGAAGCCAACATTGATGTAGGCCCACACGAATTGTGCTTGGATCTCTTGAACATAGTCTTACGGGAGAATTTCTTCCGATTTGAGGATGACTTCTTTGTCCAGATATGCGGAACCGCCATGGGCTCTAACGTGGCCCCTGCATACGCTAATTTGTACATGGACAAGTTTGAACGGGACTACATCTACCCAAATCCACTTTTCCAACAACATGCCATAACCTGGTATCGTTATATAGATGATATTTTCTGCATTTGGGGAGGTGACCTCACTAGCCTCTCCACCTTCTACAACACCATCAATAACATCAGACAGGAATTGAAATTTACACTCTCTCACAACACTGGATCTGTTACCTTCCTAGATACTAGAATCCACAAAGATTCACAGGGCAAACTCACTTCCGATAACTATACCAAACCAACTGACTGCAATAATCTTCTCCGTTACGACAGTTGCCATCCTAAATCCACCCGGAATAGTCTTCCTCAGTCACAATTTAAGAGGGTCACCAGGATTGTGTCAGACCCCACTGTGAGGGACTGTAGATTACATGAGATATCAGAGAAACTCCTAAGTAGACAGTATCCACCACCATTACTAACCACAGAGATGACTAAAGCACTAACTGATCCAGATCGTACCACAGTTACCACCTCAAAACCACCTAGGCTCCCATTTGTCCACGGCCACCATCCTTCTATGCAGAGAATTCACAATCTCATCCATAGACATTGGCCTTTGCTCACTAAAGCCTTCCCCAAAGTTGAGATTTTCCAAAATCCGCCCTTGATGTGTCTTAGAAGACCACAAAACATCAAAGATAAACTAGTCAGGGCAGATTTGGGCCACTCTAAGGAAACTAATACACGGACACTATCAGGACAGAAAAGAACAGGCACTTTCCCCTGCCTGAATTGCATGAGTTGCTCTAACATTATTAAAGGTAATGAAGTCATTCATCCACGCACAGGCAAATCCTACCCTGTGAGGGACTATTTTACATGCGAGACTAATTTCGTTGTGTACATCATTAAATGTCCCTGCGGATTACTATACGTGGGCGAGACCACTCAGGCTATTAGGGATCGTATCTCCAGTCATAAGTCGACCATTAGGTGTGAAAAAACATGGCTCCCATTACCAGCCCATTTTAAAGAGGCCCGACATAATGCGTCTCAACTGAGATTCCAGATTATTGAAAAAATACCCAGGTCTGCAAGAGGTGGCAATCACATTCGGATACTAAAGCAACGTGAAACCTACTGGATCTACACTCTGGACACGCTACATCCCAAAGGCCTTAACCGTGAGATAAATTGGCTAATCTAATTCCCTTTTTTTCCCCTCTAGACCCATTGAACACTTATCCTTGTGAGTCTATGTTGACATCTTCCCTGGGGGTAAGATAAAAAGATTTTTTCCTCGTTTTTCAATTTTTTTTCCAATTTTTTTTCCTTTTTTTCTTTTCAATTTTTCATTTGAGTTCATTCGGCTTCTATTTTCATTTTTTTAATTTATTTATTTTTTCATTTTTACTTTTATTTTTTATTTCTTTGTTTTTGATTTTCTGCCTCACAAATTTTGCTAATTTTTAAATTTCTAATTTTATTTTTAATTTTATTTTTATTTTCTTTCTTTTGATTTCAAATCACATTTACTGACAATAATCCCTCTTTTGCTTTCATAACAATAAATAGTCTTGCTATTAGTACCATCATCATCTTTAGTTTTTCATTTTTCCTTTTTTCCCCCCTTTCTTTGCATTTTCCACACCCATCTTACCCTCCATTTTTATTTTTATTTTTTATTTCTCCAATACATAATTTTCCACTTGTTCTTTGTCCTTTTTTTTCATTTTCACGAAAGAAATTTTTCCAACTCTCCCACCATTATTATCATTTCTCTCCCATATTTTCCCACTCTCATTTTCCTCTTTTTAAAAATTATTTTTTTCTTTTTTCTACCCCTGCTTTTTCTATCTCCTATGTTTCTTAGTTCTTCTATTCAGTTTGGACTCCTACAATGTACTATTTATTATGTACCTTTTTTTTGTGCATATTATCTAAATGCTGTATATGATTTTGTGTAACCATGTCATTGAATATCGCTATGCATTATATGGATTTCCAGACTTTCCTATAACCTATCCATGACTATAAGCACCTATATAACTTGTTACCCCTTCATATTGAGTGTTACTACCCGGCGTTTTCATCACATGCTTCTATCTAGATATTAGGAGCCCCTTGTTTTGACACTATAGATCTCCCTTAGATCGAACACATGAACCTTTTTTTAAAATGCGCAGGCGCGAATACCCCGCGCCCTTCCTCTTTCTTTTTTCCCCTGGGCGACACTATACTTCACTGCGCAGGCGCCGATTTCCAGCACCATTTTTTTGGTGGTTCCTCCATACTGGGCGACACTAGGAACGCCTGACTGCGCAGGTCACAGCGTGCCACATCATTTCCGGTCACATGACCGGAACAAATGCTGATAAACCGCAAGGATGGCGTTACAGAGCTCATTCACTGCAGAGGCACGGCGGTGCCTGCTCCCACCACTGCGCCACCAATCACTGTAAGTAACTTCCCTAAGGGGAACATTTCTAGACCATCGGATATAATTTCCATACTGATCAGATGTAATCTCTACCTATTACAGCCTGGTTATTCCCACTGCGCCACCAATCATTGTAAGTAACTTCCCCTAGGGGTACACCTCTATATCATCAGATATAATTTCCATACTGATCTGATGTTATCTCTACCGATTATAGCCTGGTCTTTCCCACAGGATCCTTTGGAAGCAGTTCCTATGATCATATCGGTATGGTTTCTATTTCTTTGCATCTTTCACAATATGGGCATCCACATGAGCTTCTACTTTGCAGCTCCATTCCACTTATATAGCATTATGGCTTTCTCTAAATAATAGCCACAATAAACTCCATTGGGAGCCCATATATATGTTCTTTTTTAATCCTACCTCCTTTGAACCCCACCAACAGGACAGTTCACTTCCCTCTGAAACATTGCCTAGCAGTGATCATTTCTAGCCGGTGACCACCGAAACTCTACTTTAAAAGGGGTATGATTTGATCACTTTAATTATTGTGCATGTTTTTCTTTTTTGTCTACCGCCGCCTTATTCCCTTTGAATTGTTTAAGATGTCTCTATATTCCTTAATGATCATATGGCATCATAAAAGTTCATCACCTTATGCCCCTTTGGATGTTTTTGTTTTTCCATGTATTTTTGTATATATTATATATTGTGTGTCACTTTATGATTCTTATTGTATATTTTTGTTTTTTAAGCGACTATGTGATAAAGGCCTTTGGTAGTCCGAAACGTCAGCTGTCGCTTCATCACCGTCAAAATAAATAAATAAAAAGTTCACTTTGAGCATATTCCACGTGTGCAGTGATTTTACATTGAACTCTTCTCACCAACTGAGGTACTTGGTATCTGTCGGTGGGTGTATACTGCCGGGGAGGAGTCAATTTTCTTGTTTTTTGCATAGTGTCAGCCTCCTAGCAGCAGCAGCATACACCCATGGTAATCTGTGTCCCCCAATGAAGGCTCCAAGAAAGAGATTTTACGGTAAGAACCAAAAAGCCATCTTTTTGCGGGACAAGATGACGCTTTCAGTGGTACCATGTTTATTCATGTCCGTCTTTTTGATCGCGAGTTATTGCACTTTTTGTTTGGCGGTATGATGAAAAAGCATTGTTTTTTACTTTGTTTTTTGTTTTTTTTTTTAGAGGGGTTCACTAAAGGGGTTAACTACTGGGACAGTTCTATAGGGCAGGTTGTTACGGATGCGGCAATACTAAACATGTGTACTTTTATTGTTTTTTTGGTTTTTTATTTACAAAAAAAAAAAAAAGAATTAGGGAATTTTTTTTCCAGTTTATTTAGGAATTTTTAAAAATTATATTTACACTTGATTTTTTTTTTTTTTTACTTTATTTTATTGTCCCAGGTGGGGATACTACTGTAATGTGTCAGATTGCTGATCTGACACTTTGCTGATCTGACACTGCACTGCAATCTGACAGGCATTGCTGCTGGATCTCAGCGCCTGCTCTCAGCACTGAGAAAGACGCCTGCCTGCAGGACCTTGAAGGCCCCCATGGCCATATTGGATCTGGGTGCCTGCAGGGAGGAGGTCCTCGGAACAGTGTGATCACATCGAGCTGTTCCAAGGGGCTCAGGGAAGCACTCTGGTACACTGCGATGATGTTTGATCGCAGCGTGCCAGGGGTTAATGTGCCGGGTGTCAGCTGTGATAATCAGCTGACACCCGGCCGACCACAATCAGCGGTGCTCCCGTGAACGTCGCTGATCGCGGTGACATACTTTCCCGTCCCCAGCCATACGGGCCCGGGTACCATGGGTGGGATAGTACGTCAGATGTCAGAAAGGGGTTTATGAGCGGCCCCGGAAGCAGATGCGGCTGGTGGACAGCGGGATGGGAGGACACGTCGCTGGACAGGTAAGTATAATTATAATATGTATTATCAATTTCCTGGATTTTTTTTAAAGCCGGCCTTTGACCCAAACTGTTTCACGGGTTTCCCATGGAAACCCGTGTTTTGGGACCTTGTGACTAAACACTATGTATTTTGTACGGGTCCTGGACTTTACAGTTCGGGTTCGTCCATCCCTAGTGGCCTGCTGTATGGCCCACAGTATTAGCAAAAAGTATTTAGATTTGGAAAATGTGGACTCCTAGCTAGCCCACATTATTAGCACAAACTATCTAGATTCTGAAATGTGGCCTGGTGTCTGGCCCACACTATTAGCAGAAAGGATTTAGATTCGGAAATGTGGACTCATGGCTGGACCACACTATTAGTACAAACGATTTAGATGCTGGAAGGTCAATTTCACACAGGATCTTATCTATCTGAATTCTGAACCATTTGACTACTTGCAGCAGGAGCAGCCACTCTGCACTGTCTGCTTTTTATATGGAGAGGGAAATGTGACTTTGTCAGCCAATAACAGAAGCCCTTGTGTCTGGACGTTGTGGATGGTTTCTGTGCCCTGACTGGTTGTTGGAATCTCCAAACATTAAGTTTATTTTTTTTAAATACAGTCCGCCACTATTCTGACCTGTCCCCAACCCTTCCCCTCATCAAACACGTCCCCATCACTCATCATACAGCACCAGTATCCTAGCCAAACTACTAACAAAAGCATTAGTGGAGATTAGATTTACCGAGCTTTGGATGAATTTTGCCGATTTTGAGAAAAAATGTTCAGGAAACCAAAAACTAATCCAAATGTGCAACGTTCATGCCGAATATGAGATTGGCGAACATTTTCCAAACAAGCTTATCTCTAGTGATGACATGGTAGCACAGAAGACACTAAAAAGGAGAGAAGGACTCCCTTCCATGGTCTGAATTGTTAGCATTCACTGTTGGATATTAGTTCTGCAAGATGGCTTGATTTTATCAAATCCCTGCATAGGAGGTACATTTTCAAAATTATGAGCTTTTTGTTGAAGATTTCTTTGCAGAAATTCTGCAGATTTGTCACAGATCTTTACTTATTTGTTGCAAACATCCATAGCAGAAATAGACATATACATTAAAATCTGCACAGTAAATTAAGTTACGCAACATAATTTTGTGCATTGTGTGGATGAGACCTGTTTTTCATCTACAAAAGCAGAGCAGGAAACCTGAAATGTATTCACTACACGGGAACATTACTTTAGTATGCTGAAATACATTTTTTTACTCGCATGTACTGTATACAATAGTGTATGCCAAGAAGTCTGAAGAATAGTCAGATTATTTCTATTTAATCGCTTTGTGGCTCTACAAAACATGAAGTGGTTAAAAGAAGCTCAAAAGATTGAACTTAAGCACAATAAGTCATTTTTACAAATACATGTATTCATTATTTTCAGTGTTTATTAAAAGGCTAATTTGAATGAAGACTACCACGCTATGAACCTACGGATGCCTAGAGTGGGCTACTACATGTTATGCACTCTGTTTCTCTACATGATTGTCATTTATGGTAATAGGGTCACCACTAAGTAATAAAACTACTACAAATATAACTATTTTTAGTTCACCCATTTTTATATATTCTTAGATTAATTTAGCCACCTTATTTATTATGTACTAGCCCACTGCGGGCATCCGTAGGTTCATAATGTAGTAGACATCACTCAAACTAGTTGTTTCACTTCTGGCAGACACCCACACACAACCTTTCTACCAGCAGCTAATACCCTCAACTCCTTTGGGAAGAGCGCCAATGTGTATTTCCATTTATTAAAGGCTACTTCAGGCAAGTTTGGGAGCAGATCCTACTGAGAAAGACACCGTGTACACATATCCTAAAGTGGAGCAGGTGTAAGGGGGTGAAGCACCGAAGGAGCCGAGGGGGAGTTGCCTTCCTAGCTCCATTCCCGGAACCATCGAGCAGGGCATTAGGTTCCCCGGGGGATGCTTTAGGTTACTGTACTACAACCAGGAACAGGAAGAGGGCAAGACTGGGAGAATTGCGCGCGCTTTCAGTAGAGCCGCGCAGGGACGGGAGCAGAGAGAACGCTGACACAGGAGAGGAGAGGAGACGGGTGCAGCGACTGAACACTGAGGGACCGCAGACACAGGTGGTGAGCACTGAGCATGAGACTGAGTACGAGAAGCCTGTTACTGCACCGCTTGGAGGGCTGGTCGCTCCCCTCCTGGTAGAGACTTTGTCACACCGACAGACCGGGAACCTTGACAAGATGCTCCCCTGCAGTGAGACCCTGCCTTACCCTGAGATGCTTCCCTGTGACCAAGGGACATACCGTAACATGACACTGACCTGCCAAGAGAGACTGTCCCAGGCAGAGCCCCTGACCCTGGTGAGAGAATGCCACTGCCGCAGCAGAGGGAAGGACCTTGAGTACAGGGGGATAACGCCATCCGCATACCCCTTGGGCTCCCACGTTAACCCACAATACGCCAGTTGGACTATACCTAGGACCCCAGAGACAGAGGACATCAAGCAGCGCTTATGCCTCGGTGCCTACCTGAGAGAAGCGTGATCTCTGCAATCAAGACCTCCAGGAACTGATAAGTTTCTTCCCCGTAAGAAAATAACTTTTTGTTGTTTTGCACCTCTGTTATTTCTCCAGTTTCTGATATAACCTTTTACAGCATTTTCTCTGTTATATTGTATGTGTACCACTATTACTCCCTGTAAATAAACCTCCCCTTTTACTGTTGGTCTGCCTGCTCCGTGGTGACATATATTCCTCCTGCACGTTATTATACTTGGCGTAGTCGGCAGGATGACATACGAAGACACGAACAGAGCGGACCAAGCAGTCAGGGAAAGCCCCAAGACTAGCATCTCCTTGGGAGCCATGTTGAATAATCTGCCGAGGTTTATGGGGAACAATGTGATGTTCTGGAACTGGACAGAGAGAATTAAGGGGTTACTGCGGATGCACCCCTTTGCACCAGCACTAGAGGCAGAAATAGCCTTGATGGCCCTAGAGGGGGAGGCACGGGACTCTGTCATGCATAGACCCCCCTAGAAAGAAATACTTTGCAGAAAGTGTTACGTATCCTAGAGGAGACACATGGGGACCCCACTGATGTAGGGGAACTATGGATGCGACTGTTCCATCGGGTGCAAAGAGAGGGGGAGATCGTGACCCAGTTTACAAGAGCTTTACGTGGTGCTCAGAGACCAGATGGTGATGGGGTTACGTGACTGAATGATGAAGCAGGCTTTGCGAGAGCGCCTGCGGGTGAAGCCAGGCATGACCTTTTCTGAAGTAGGTAGTGAGGCGCGCACGCGTGAGCAAGAGCAGGATGTGACAGGCTCGGTGGGAAACGTACGGAGCGGGGAGGCAACTAGCACTGAAGACAAAGTCCCCCGATGGGTGGAAGACCTGAGGATGGAGATCAGTCAGTTTCGAGAAGAAATGGCGACTTCCAGGAGAACCCAGGCAGAGGGGCCCGAACCACGGATGCGGGGAAGAGGAGCTGTTCCCCGAAGAGAAGCTACAGCTACCCCGAGAAGACGCCCCCTCACATGCTATACTTGTGGAGAGCCCGGTCATATTGCCCAGTGGTGTCCCCAGCGGAGCCAACCATCCCCACGGCTCCCGTTAAACTAGGGGGCTCTGAGCGCGAGGGACACCGTCCAGAGCAAGAAGAACAGAGGAGGAGTGAAAATAGTCCCACCAGCCTTGTTTCCATGTGCCCCTTGGTCTGGGCCGAAGTCCACGGGAGAGCTGTGCGATGCCTGGTAGACACCGGTTCACAAGTGACCACCAAGTCCGAAAAAAATTTTCGTAGACAATTCACAGAGGCGCTGCGGCCTGAGTGGGACCCAGTCATTAAGCTTACGGCGGCCAATCACCTACCCATACCGGTCGCAGAGGTGGTGTGGCTGAACATAGAAGTCTGTGGAAAAGATGTGGGGAGAAAGGGAGTAGTATTGGTAGATGGAGAAGCCACTCAGGATCATACTGTAACCCTGGGCATGAACGTGCTTAAAGACCTCGGAAGCCTACTACTCAACGAGACCCCAGACCGAGACGGGTCTGGGAAATCTGCAGCAGCGGAAAAGAACTAGGCAAAGTCATCATCCCTACTTCTGTGAACCGAGTGCTACCCCCTGGACAGACCGTGCGAGCAGGAGTCCCACTAGAAGGAGTGGAGGTGCAGGTGGAGCCTAGCCCATCCGACCAATTGACATCAGGGATACTAGTCGCACGGACCCTCGCCACTGTGCAAAACGGCACCGTCCTCGTGCGCTGTGTGAACTTGGGAGAGACTGATGTGACCATGGCTCCCAGAGCAGAAATGGCCCACATTTTAGGCGTACCAGACGAGCTGGTGCCCTCTGAAACAGTGCAGTTGACTGCCAAAGTGGAAGACCCATGGTTGGTGACGGTGAAAGCGAAGGTCGCCCCAGATCCCCAGGTGTTACAAAAAGGCTGATGGATACTAGAGCAAATGTTGGCAGAACCCTCAGAAATGCCCTCTCATCAGGTTCCCCAGGTGGAGGCCTTGCTGGGGAAGTACCAGGAGGTGTTCGCAAAGGATGACGATGATTTTGGGCGCACAACTGCCATTACCCATGAGATACCCACTGGGGACACGGCACCGATACGGGAGAGATATTGCCAGATAAACCCACAACTGTATCAGGAGGTTAAGGGAATGCTGTCACAGATGCTGAAGAAGGGAGTGATCCGTGAGAGCCAGAGCCCGTGGGCTGCCCCCATCGTGTTGGTGTGGAAAAAAGATGGAACTTTACGTTTCTGTGTGTATTACCGCCAGCTCAACGCTTGCACAGTGCGAGATTCATATCCACTACCATGGATAGAGGAGTCCCTGTCAGCACTGGGAAATGCCCGATATTTTTCCACACTGGACCTGGCCAGTGGGTACTGGCAAGTACCCATATCTGAACAAGACCAAGCCAAGACGGCCTTTATTCTCCCAATGGGACTATTTGAGTTCGACCGCATGCCCTTGCGGCTGGCCAACGCCCGGGGAACATTTCAGCGTCTCATGGAGCGGTGTCTGGGGGACCTGAACTTCGAAGCCACTCTGATTTACCTGGACGATATAATCATCTTTGCTCCCACCGTTGAAGAACATCTCCGGAGACTGGAGCAAGTTCTGAGTCGGCTAAAAAAATATGGCTTGAAGGTGAAACCCCAGAAGTGCCACCTCTTCCGAACACAAATTGACTTTCTGGGGCATGTGGTCTTCGCCGAGGGAGAGAAGCCCTCGCAGGAGATCGCTGCGATGCAGGAGTGGCCGACCCCAAAAACCGTGAAGGATGTATGAGCGTTCCTGGGACTCACAGGATACTTCCGGCGCTTTGTAAAGGATTTTACCCGCATCACAAACCCCCTCCTGGAATTGCTGAAAGGAGTACCCTCATGTGCGAAGAACAGGAACATACACTGGGGAGAGCAACAGGAGAAGGCATTCCAGGCCCGGAAGAAGGTCCTGACTGAGGCCACGGTGTTGGCCTATGCTGACTTCACGCAGCCGTTCATCTTGCACACTGACGGAAGTCTACAAGGACTCGGGGCGGTACTCTCACAGATGCAGAATGGGAAGGAGCGTGTCATCGCATACGCCAGTCGCTCCTTACATGATTCAGAAAGAAATCTGGAAAATTACAGCTCATTCAAGCTGGAGTTGTTGGCGCTGGTGTGGGCGATGACTGAAAAGTTTGCAGAGAATTTGGCCAGCTCAGAAGTCCACATGCGTACGGATAACAATCCGTTGGCCCACCTCGAAAGAGCAAAGCTAGGGGCCTTAGAACAACGTTGGGTAGCACGAATGGCAAAATTCCGGTACAGGATCTCCTACAGGAGAGGAGTGGAGAATACTCATGCAGATGCCCTTTCTAGAGTAGATTACCGCCCGCCAGCGCCCAGCCGGGATGAAGAGTTGGAGGCTATAGAGGTTCCAGAATTTGGAGGGACTGCCAGGACAGTGGCAGCGACACGGGAGACAGCTCAAGGAAGTACACCCGAGAATTTGTTGAAACAACCCCGTGATGAGTGGGTCCGGATAAAGCAAGAAGATCGAGTGAAAGCCCGGCTGAGGCGGTGGCTCGTAACCGAACAGGTGCCCGGCCAGAGTGAGCGGGCAGCCGTGCCCCCTGAGATGTTGAAAATATTGCGCCAGTGGGAGCGGCTACATTTACGGGATGGAATCTTGTACAGGAAAGTGTACCTACAATCTGAACTAAGCTTCGTTTGGCAAACGATCATCCCCTTGTCCCTGGTAGAACAGGTGGCTAAGGAAGCGCACAAGAAGGGAGCACACTTTGGGACGATAGAAACATTTCAGTGGCTGCAACGGTTGTTCTATCATCCCCACATGAGGACTGTCGTGAAGAAAGTATGTCAGCAGTGCCGAAATTGTGAACTAGTTAAGCCGCCAGAACAGTGAGCCCCTACAGAAACGGTGCGGTCCTCTGCACCCATGGAGTTACTGGCCATAGACTACTTGACGATTGGCCCAGCACACCAGGGCTATGAACATTGCCTGGTGATGATCGACCACTATTCCAAATTTGCTGTGGTCACACCTACTCGGGACCAGACTGCCAAATCTGCGGCCTATGCTCTCTGTAAACATTTCATTCAAGTGTACGGGTGTCCCAAGCGAATCCATTCGGATCAAGGAGCCTGCTTCCTGGGAAAGGTGATGGAGGAGTTGCATCAGTTGTACAAAATCGATAAGTCTCGGACCACCCCTTACCATCCACAGTGGAACGGAGCTTGTGAGGTTCAACCGCACCCTGAGGACACTTGAAGAAGATCAGAAAGCACGCTGGACTGAGTCCGTCCCCGAATTGGTGTGGACATACAATAACCGTAAACAGTACCACAGGGTTCACGCCCTATTCACTGTTCTTTGGCCGACCCGGGAAGGGACTGACTGAATTGGCGTTAGAGCCCGAGGAGGACTACCCGCAGACGTGGGTATACTCTTGGGTTCGAGAACATCGTCGCTGGCTATGGACCATTCAACGCTTGGTGCAGAACCGGCTCCAAGGGTTGGAACACCCGCAGGTCCCTCCCCAGAAGGGGACATCCCTACGACCAGAGGATCGAGTCTTAGTCAGAGAGAAGCGCCCTAACAGCAAATTGGAGTGTCGGTGGAAGAAGAGCCTGTATAGAGTGAAGCGACAGCTCGGTAGGCGGGGACCCGTCTACGAAGTTCAGCCTGAAACAGGTGAAGAACTCCCCACTCGAACATTACATCGGAATATGCTGCTTCCCTGTTTGTCTCAAGATCCTCCAGTGGTGCCATCTGTCCCGGCACCCCCAGTGGCTGAACCCGTGCTCGTTCCTGAGGACGAAGAAGACGGAGACTCTACTCCTTCAGGGAGACCCGGAAAGTGGGCTGGTGCTTGAAACAACGGAAGTAACTGAGGAGGCTCCAACTTCCACTTTTCCGGTGGCTGATTCCACAACCTCCACTGATCTGAGACGTTCTGAATGATCAACGGCAGGTGTGCCCCCCAGACGCTACAACCAGGATGAATTCATCTGGCAGCAAATTGTACGAGGTCTGGACGATTGTCAGCAAAAACTCCAGAAACTCTCGCCAGTGGAATGGCGAGCTCACAGAGAGGGGGAATGTAAGGGGGTTAAGCACCGAAGGAGCCAAGGGGGAGTTGCCTTCCTAGCTCTGTGCCCGGAACCATCGAGCAGGGCATTAGGTTCCCCGGGGGATGCTTTAGGGAACTGTACTAGAACCAGGAACAGGGCAGAACTGGGAGCGGGAGAATTGCGCGCTTTCAGCAGAGCCGCGCAGGGACAGGAGCTTAGAGGATGCTGACACAGGAGAGGAGAGGAGACGAGTGCAGCGACTGAACACTGAGGGACCGCAGACACAGGTGGTGAGCACTGAGCACGAGACAGAGTACGAGAAGCCTGTCACTGCACCGCTTGGAGGGCTGGTCGCTCCCCTCCTGGTAGAGACTTTGTCACACGGACAGACCGCGTACCTTGGCAAGACGCTCCCCTGCAGTGAGACCCTGCCTTACCCTGAGACGCTTCCCTGTGACCAAGGGACATACCGTAACGTGACACTGACCTGACAAGAGAGACTGTCCCAGGCAGAGCCCCTGACCCTGGTGAGAGAACGCTGCTGCCGCAGCAGAGGGAAGGACCTTGAGTACAGGGGAATACCGCCATCCGCATACCCCTTGGGCTCCCACGTTAACCCCCCATACGCCAGTTGGACTATACCTAGGACCCCAGAGACAGAGGACATCAAGCACCGCTTGTGCCTCGGTGCCTACGTGGGAGAAGAATGATCTCTGCAATCAAGACCTCCAGGAACTGATAAGTTTCTTCCCCATAAGAGAATAACTTTTTGTTGTTTTGCACCTCTGTTATTTCTCCAGTTTCTGATATAACCTTTTACAACATTTTCTCTGTTGTATTGTATGTTTACCAGTATTACTCCCTGTAAATAAACCTCCCCTTTTACTGTTGGTCTGCCTGCTCCGTGGTGACATATATTCCTCCTGCACGTTATTACACTGGTCTACTTCAAAGTCCTTCTAAAAATCTGCATATGAACCTAGTTAAAGGTATCTCTCATATCCCTTACCCATCCGTTTCAGGTGAAGGGTTAAATGACTATTAGCTCGGGTATCAGGATTGGACCCTGAAGACCTGATTCTCAAATACTTCACCAGCAATCTAAGGCTGGTTTCGCCATATTTGCGATTTGAGTCTACTACTCCATCAGTGGTTCTATCTGAATCCCCAAATAACGGGATTCAGACTAAACCTTTCAATGAGCCATTAAGTATAAATATGCAAATAAAGTCCGTGGAGCCACATTTAAGAGTCTCAAACACGGGACTAGCCAGATCTTCCTCCAGGGAACGACCCAGCCAAGGGGTGGCTCCTTTCAGAAACCACCATTACCACCATATTAAGTGGCCCTTTAAGTCAATATCCAGCTCTTTACGAGTTTACAGATATGACAAGGGAAATACCAAAACCACGTATCCATCCACAGACAGCTGTTCCGGGGTGTTGCCCCTCATCAGTGTGGAGTAGGATTCTGACTAGGTGAGAGCAATGCCTAGTAGACCAAAATCAAGAAACAATCACTGACCTCAGGGAGACCAGTCAAAGAAAACACTGCGGCAGCCGTATTTCCCAGGGAGCAATGCACCTAGGATTTCACTGTGATTGAGCGCATTTGCCGGCTGCCGTAGTGTTTTCTTTGACTGGTCTCCCTGAGGTCAGTGATTGTTTTGTTAGCCAGAATCCTACTCCACACTGATGAGGGGCAACACCCGAAACAGCTGTCTGTGGATGGATACCTGGCCTTGGTATTTCCCTTGTCATATCTGTAAACTCGTAAAGAGCTGGATATTGACTTAAAGGGCCACTTAATATGGTGGTAATGATGGTTTTCGAAAGGAGCCACCCCTTGGCTGGGTCCTTCCCTGGAGGAAGATCTGGCTAGTCCCGTGTTTGAGACTCTTAAATGTGGCTCCACGAACTTTATTTGCATATTCGTATTTCCCAGGGAGCAATGCACCTAGGATTTCACTGTGATTGAGCACCTTTGCCGGCTGCCGCAGTGTTTTCTTTGACTGGTCTCCCTGAGGTCAGTGATTGTTTCGTGATTGAGTATAAATAGGCAAACGGACTCAAAAGTCTGCAACTTTCCATCAGTGTCTGTCTTTTTCACCAAACGCAAAATTGTAGTCAACAATGCTGTTGTGACCAAACCACCACTAGAGAGCGCTTTCTACATAGAAATTCCATTTGAGTTTAATACATGCTGTATAAGTCCTTATGCATTGGGCTCTGCATAGTGGTGGCTTCATAACCAAAATTAAATAGGCTACATCTTGGAGCTGCATCAATTGCTACATTTTTCAAAATCTTAATTTTAATACTAAGGATCCAGGGATCAGGCAACCTAAAAGATAAATTCTGGTCGCATAAATGTCAGCCATCACCTTGACTTCCACTTTTATCCAGCAGGAGCGTAGCTTTGAGGAATGCATTCTTAGCTCTTGCTCGTAGAGGCATGTCACTGATGCTACTAAAACCAGAAAGAAATTAATATCAAGTCTTCACATGCATCCAGTAAAGGGTGCGCTGGCAACTGCTGTCATCAGCCTTGTGGCAATGTTTTTTCTTCTAATGTGTTCAGTGTATTACATTAAAAGCACGAAGCTTGTTAAATAGGGAGGGAGACACAAGGTACGCTGACTATCTGATTAATGGTTTTTCCCAAAACTATTGTGTTTGCCCTGTTTGCATTTAGTACAGGATGTAATTTATAGCATACCTGAACTATTCAATCAGAAAAGAAGGAAAAGGCTAGAAATACGGGTCGTGGACTGATAAGGAAAGGATCTTGTTTTGTAAAAGGGTATCAAAAACTGCCCAAATCTATCGATATGCAAAATACCATGTTTATATCAGTGTAGTCTACTTTATTCCAAACACTCTGAAGTATTCATTATTATCCTCAAGTAAGGGCCATGGCAATTATCAAATAAAAAATAATTAGATTGAGCAAAAATATATATATATATATATATATATATATATATATATATATATATATATATATATATATATATTCGGCTTATCGTGTCTGTCTGCCTGTCTGTAACCGAAATCCCGCGTCGCTGATTGGTCGCAGCCTGGCGGCTGCGACCAATCAGCGGCAGGCACAGTCGGGCGCAGCGCTCAATCGGGCGCAGGGCTCTGTAGAAAAAGAGAATTAAAATTAAAAAAAGGTTATACTCACCTTCCGACGGCCCGCGATCTCCACTCCACGCGCCCAGCCTCGCGGTCCCAGTAATGCTTTGCGCCTTAGATTAGAGATGATGTCACTGTCGCGAGAGCGCGACGTCATCAGCGGTGTTTCACGCAAAGCATTACTGGGACAGCGAGGCCGGGCACATGGAATGGAGATCGCGGGTTGTTGGAAGGTGAGTATATAACTATTTTTTATTTTAACAGAGATCATGCATACCACGAAAGTAGGGTAACGGGACCATGTATACCAGGAAAAGGGTGAGGGGGACCATACATATCAGCAAAGGGGGGTGAGGGGAACATGCATACCAGGAAAGGGGGGGTGAGAGGACCATGCATACCAGGAAAGGGGGGGTGACGGGACCATGCATACCAGGAAAGGGGGGTGAGGGGGACTACGCATACCAGGAATGGGGGGTGAGGGGGACCATGCATACCAGCAAAGGAGGGTGAGGGGACCATGCATACCAGGAAAGGGAGGTGAGGGGACCATGCATACCAGGAAAGGAGATTGAGGGGACCATGCATACCAGGAAAGGGAGGTGACGGGACCATGCATACCAGGAAAGGGAGGTGAGGGGACCATGCATACCAGGAAAGGGAGGTGACGGGACCATGCATACCAGGAAAGGCGGGTGAAGGGGACCATGCATACCAGGAAAGGGAGGTGAGGGGACCATGCATACCAGGAAACAGGGGGTGACGGGACCATGCATACCAGGAAACAGGGGGTGAGGGGGACCATGCATACCAGGATTGGGGGGGTGAGAGGACCATGCATTCCAGGATTGGAGAGTGAGGGGACCATGCTTACCAGGATTGGGGAGTGAGGGGTACCATGCATATCAGGATTGGGGGGAGAGGGGACCATGCATACCAGGAAACAGGGGGTGACGGGACCATGCATACCAGGAAAAGGGTGAGGGGGACCATACATATCAGCAAAGGGGGGAGAGGGGACCATGCATATCAGGATTGGGGGTGCATTATTGCATTATTATTAAAACTTCATAAATAAACTACATACATATTCTAAAATACTGTTGCGTTAGAATCGGGCCACCATTTAGTATCCCAATAAATGTCCAGTGTAAACATGTGCAGCAATACAGTAAGAAGGGAATTCATGGCACTTCTCGAAGCCTTGAGGAAGCATTACGTGATGCAAAACAGTCCATTGACTGCTTGGCCTGTGTTTGTGTCTCATCATCTTGGATTGTGCTCTGTATCAGACTGAATAAATCCTCTTGTTGAATTGAATGGTGAGTGAAATTGATTCCATTTTTAGGGTATTTTTCAGGCAAGTATGCTCGTTAAGCCACCAGATAAAGTGCTCAATAAACGTTAAAAAGAATGAACATATGCACAGCAATGTCAAAACGACTTGCTGTGCATATGTTGTCTTTTTTTATTGATGATTATGGCTTACAGCCAATGAAAACCCAAAAGTCATTATCTCAGTAAATTAGAATAATTAACAAAAAACACCTGCAAAGGCTTCCTAAGTGTTTAAAAAGGTCCCTTAGTCTGTTTGAGAAGGCTCCACAATCATGGGGAAGACTGCTGACTTGACAGATGTCCAGAAGGCAGTCATTGATACACTCCACAAGGAGGTTAAGTCACAAAAGGTCATTGGTAAAGAAGCTGGCCATTCATAGAGTGCTATATCCAAACATATTAATGTAAAGTTGAGTGGAAGGAAAAAGTGTGGTAGAAAAGGGTGCACAAGCAACCAGGATAACTGCAGCCTTGAAAGGATTGTTAAGAAAAGGCCATTTAAAAATTTGGGGGAGATTCACAAGGAGTGGACTGCTGCTGGAGTCATTGCTTCAAGGGCAACCACACACAGATATATCCAGGACATGGGCTACAAGTGTCGCATTCCTTGTGACAAGCCACTCATGACCAATAGACAACACCAGAAGCGTATTACCTGGGCCAAGGAGAAAAAGAACTGGACTGTTGCTCAGTGGTCCAAGGTGTTGTTTTCAGATGAAAGTAAATTTTGCATTTCATTTGGAAATCAAGGTCCCAGAGTCTGGAGGAAGAGTGGAGAGGCACACAATCCAAGCTGCTTGAGGTCTAGTGTGAAGTTTCTACAATCAGTGATGGTTTGGGGAGCCATGTCAACTGCTAGTGTAGGTCCAATGCGTTTTATCAAGACCAAAGTCAGCACAGCCGTCTACCCGGAAATTTTAGAGCATTTCATGCTTTCCTCTGTCGACAAGCTTTTTGGAGATGGAAATTTAATTCTCCAGAAGACTTGGCACCTATCCACACTGCCAAAAGTACCAACACCTTGTTTGAAAAAAACAGTATCACTGTGTTTGATTGGCCAGCAAACTCGCCTGACCTTAACCTCTGTAACAACCCTGCCTGCATCGCTGCATGGCTTCTCATTCCCCACTCACCAACTTGCTCACTGCTCCAGGCCATGTGTGATTTCTGTATACTGCCAGCTCCATGCTCTGTCCCTCTTCTCTCCTGTCTGCTGTGTTCATGTTTTCTGACTGTGTGCAAAGGGGGATGGCGTCTGAACTCTCTGCTTCTTATGGAGTCAGGGTGCACCTGGCTAATGTGTCCCTGACCAATTACCTAGAGCCCTCTACTATTTAGGGCTGCCCCACCCACTGGAACATTGCCTGAGCAATGTCTAAACTCAGTTAGTGTTTTGCTGCTGAGTAAGCCAGGCCCTCTTCTGTGTTTCTCCTTCTCTGGAGACTACACTCCTAGCTGTCATGATACCAGTGCTGGGTGACCGGCACTGCTGGGGTTAATGTTCTTACCTCAGTGCAGACTCTCACCTGCACACCTGGGACCTATTATGGTGGCCTGTCATTGGTTCTGGGGAGGCTTCTTATAGCCTCAGGAAGCTCCCATCCCCCGTCAGTTATACTTTCGCCCTTGGCATTGTGTGGTGACCCCTGAGTGTGTTAGTGCTGTGTTCTGGTTGCCTGATTCTCTGTGTATGACTCGGTCTGTTGTCTGGATTCTGCTTTGGATTCTGCCTGGTACCTTCTACGTCTCTTTGGTTTTGATCTCTGCTTGGCTCTGACTATCCGTTCTGTCTCATCCCTGGTACTTTACTGAGATCTTGTGTATGACCTTTGGCTTTGTCTGACCTCCCGTCTGTTTATCCCTCCTGTACCTCGCTTGCCTGTATTGTGCATGACCCCCGCTTTGCTCGACTTTGAGTTTTCTACCTTCTTTGAAAGCAGGATGCTAAGCCCCGCCCCCTTGCAGTCACATGACCGTTCACATGACCGTAGGTCCTGTGCCTGCTTTCTAAACTTCTACATTCAGGTCCCGTGCATCTTTATTTTCCGGCTGTTCTTGTCCCCAGGAGTCCCTACGGTGCGGGTGAGTCCCTGCTTAGCGGAGGCTGTACGCCGGCGCTGTCAGGACCCTGACATTATAACTGACCATTAAGTTTTTGGGGGTTTTCTATGCAGAGAGTTATGGATCCCATACAGTCTCTGGCTGACCAGATGAAAAGTCTGAGTCGGATGTTTCAGGGTTTATCTCTGGAGCAGCAAGCTCTGGCTCGTTCTCAGCAGCAGGTTTCTGAGACAGTGCGGGGAGCTCTAGCTGCTGGGTCTCTGGGGGCTGGGGCGAGTGATGTTGTTTTGGTGTCCCCAGAACCACCTGTTAAACTGCCTGACTTTTTTTCTGGAAACAAAAAGGAGTTCAGGGTCTTCATGGAGGGGTGCAAACTTTTTTTTTAGTTTGAGACCACGTTCCTCTGGGGACGAAAGTCAGAAGGTTGGGGTCATTATGTCTCTGTTAAGAGGGTCCCCACAAGCTTGGGCTTTCTCCCTTCCTCCCACTGCCCCTGAGAGAGTGTCTGTGAATGCATTCTTTGAGGCCCTCGGGCACATTTATGATGAGCCTGACCGAGTGCAATTGGCAGAGGACATGGTGATGAGCGTCTGTCAGGGGAAACACTCAGCTGAGTAGTTTTGTACTGAATTCCGCCGCTTGGCCGCAGAGATCTCTTGGAACGATGCCGCACTCCGAGGACTCTTTCGCAGAGGCTTGCCCGAGCGGCTGCAGGATGCCTTGGCGTTACATCCCCCACCTAACTCTCTCGAGGATGCCATGACCCAGGCCATCCGGATGGACCGCAGGCTGTGGGCCAGAGGGGTGATGCAGGTGGAAACTCCATTGTTCCCCAGTGGAAAAGAGACTGCCCCTGAGCTCAAGGATGTAGGCGCCCTCTCCCTGAAGGATACGGAGAGGAAACGCCGGAAGGACAAGCAGTTATGCTTTTACTGCGGTAAAACGGGACATTGGAAAAGGGAGTGTCCTGATTGCTCGTATTCAACCCGGTCGGCGGGAAACGACTAGGTCTGGGTAGTCAACGGGGAGACTACTCAGACCCTCAGGTACCCTTTTCCTCGTTTTCTAAAGTCTTACTGCATGTGGAACTGTTTGTGGACTGTAGTTCTTTTTCCTCTACAGCCTTCATGGACTGCGGATCATCGATTAACCTCATTGACTCCCAATTGGTCACACACTGTAAGCTAGGGACAGTTAGGCTCAAGGTTCCGATCAAGGTGATGGCCATTGGCTCCTCTCCCCTCACTAAGGAGGGAATTCTCTTTATGTCTGACTTGTTTTCACTCAGAGTGGGCGCTACTCATGTGGAAAACCTAAGTTGTTTTTGTTATGGACAATCTACCTGCAGGGTTGGTGCTGGGCATGCCCCCTGGTTACAACGTCATAACCCAGTTATTAACTGGAAAACGGGGGAGATTGTTCAATGGGGGTTTAATGATTTTAAGTTATGTGATAAATCTGCACTGCTGGTTGAACCTGTTAAATCTGTGTATGTATCATCTGTCGAGCTGGAAGGTATTCCAGAATGCCTGAAGGACTTCGAAGATGTATTCTCCGAAAGCGAGGCCGAGACGTTACCGCCACATAGACCCTTTGACTGCGCTATTGAGCTGGTCCCGGGGGCTAAATTACCTAAAGCCCGTCTGTTTAATTTGTCCAGTCCTGAGCGCTTGGCTATGAAGGAGTACATTGCTGAAAGTCTGCGCAAAGGACACATACGTCCTTCAGTCTCACCTGTGGCGGCAGGTTTCTTTTTTGTAAAAAAAAAAAAAAAAAAAAAAAAAAAAAAAAAAAGTGGCGGGTTACGTTCCCGTCTCGATTTTCGGGAGCTTAATCAGATTACGGTACGGAATACGTACCCCCTTCCGTTGATTCCCGATTTGTGTAACCAACTATCAGGGGCAAAGTGGTTTTCTAAACTGGATCTTCGGGGGGCATATAATTTGATTGAGAGGGGGATGAATGGAAAACCGCGTTCCTCACGACCGAGGGACTGTTTGAAAATTTAGTCATGCCATTTGGTCTTACCAACGCCCCCGCCATATTTCAGAATTTCATCAACGTGGTATTCTCAGATCTCATTGGTCATTTTGTCGTTATCTACTTAGATGATATTTTGATATACTCCTCCGACAAGCACTCTCATTTGGAACATGTACGAACTGTTCTCCAAAGACTGAGAGAAAATCATCTGTATGCCAAATTGGAGAAATGTGTATTCTGTGTGCAAGAATTGTCATTTTTGGGATTAATTGTATCCGGTGAGGGTTTTCGCATGGACCCCAAGAAGGTGCAGGCCATTGCGGATTGGGTGCAACCCCGAGATCTTAAGGGTCTTCAGCGCTTCTTGGGGTTCGCCAATTATTACCGCAAATTTATCTGGGGGTTTTCGCAAGTGGTCAAACCTCTCACGGATCTAACATGCAAAGGTGCGGATGTGAGAAATTGGTCCTCGCTCGCAAAAGAGGCCTTTGCGACGCTGAAAAAATGTTGTATGTCTGCTCCTGTCTTGGTACAGCCCGATCCTTCCAAACCATTTGTGGTAGAGGTGGATGCCTCCGAGGTGGGGGTGGGGGCAGTGTTATCTCAAGGGTCTGCCACTCTTACCAATCTCAGGCCATGTGCTTTCTTTTCCAGGAAGTTCTCTGCTGCTGAAAGAAATTATGATGTAGGCAATAGAGAGCTTCTTGCGGTCAAGTTGGCATTTGAGGAATGGAGGCACTTTTTTGGAGGGGGCCAGTCACCCGGTTACTGTGATCACTGATCACAAAAATTTGTCATACATTGAGTCTGCTAAAAGATTAACGCCCAGACAGGCCCGTTGGTCACTTTTTTTTTCTCGTTTCCAGTTTACTATTACTTTCCATCCAGGGTCAAAAAATGTCAAGGCTGACGCCTTATCTTGTAGTTTTCACCCTGTGTCTGCCCCTGAGCCACCGTCCTCCATCCTGCACCCTGGGGTGGTGTTAGCAGGGATCTCATCTGAATTGGAATGGGAAATTGAGGGGCCTAGTTGCTGGCTCTTGCGGCCAAGCCAGGGGGCAAGTTGGTTGTCCCAGAGCAACTTCGCTTTAAACTCTTGCAAGAGTTCCACGAATCCAAGTTGTGTGCTCACCTTGGTATATCAGCCACGCGACTGGCGGTGGCTAGGATCTTCTGGTGGCCTACTCTTGGTTCTGATATAAAGAAATTCATTTCTGGTTGTGGGGTCTGCGCTCGTTCTAAAAGCTCCCATAGCCGGCCGGCGGGGGAGCTGATGCCCTTGGAAGTTCCCGAAAGACCGTGGACCCATCTGTCCATGGATTTTATTACCAATCTTCCCTCTTCCTGGGGTAATACGGTGGTATGGGTAGGGGTGGACAGATTTTCAAAGCAGGCTCATTTTGTACCCCTGTCCGCATTACCTTCTGCTGAGACCTTATCCAGATTGTTTGTGCAGTTTGTGGCTAAGTTTTGGCGTGCTTTCTGCAAAAAATTAGGGATATCTCTGTCCTTTTCATCTGCATACCATCCTGAGAGTAATGGTTAGACGGAATGCACTAATCAGTCTCTGGAACAGATCCTCAGATGTCTGACTTCTGCTAGACAGAATGACTGGTGTGCTATACTGCCGTTGGCTGAATTTGCCTTCAATAGTCGGGTGAGTCAATCCACTGGTCTGTCCCCTTTCTTGATCAACTATGGGTTCAGTCCTCATTTTGGCGAGTTTCTCGTCTGGATTCGGGGTGCCCCTGGGCTGGGGATTCTGTTCAGCGGTTAAAAACTACATGGGCAGAAGTCCAGCGGCGTATATCTAGGTCTCAAGGCAGGTATACGTTTTTTGCAGACAGGAAACGAACACCTGGTCCCATGTTTCAGGTTGGAGAGAAAGTTTGGCTCTCCACGCGAAACATTAAGTTAAAGATTCCGTCAGCCAAGTTGGGCCCCAAATTCATTGGCCCGTACAAGATTATGGAAAAAATCAACCCAGTAGCGTCAGCCGTGCCTGCTTGCTCTGTGTCTCCACCGTGCCTGCTTGCCCTGTGTCTCAGCCACGCCTGCTGTGCCTACCTGCCTGCCTGTCTGTAGTACCTGTCAAAGTGACTTGTCCCTGAGTGGGATCAGCAGCCACAGCCAGACACCACCCTGGAGTGGCACCTGGCAGCTACCTGCCGCACAAGCCTGACCTCACCATCAGAGGCTCCAGCAAAGAGCGAGGTAGCTGTCGTAGTCACGCACCTTCCAGGGTAGTATGGTTTGTGGCACAGTGGGGCCACAACCCCCCGGCTCGCGCCAATCAGCCAAGGCGCGAACGTGACAACCTCATAGAGAATCTATGGGGTATTGTCAAGAGGAAGATGAGACATCAGACCCAACAATGCAGAGGAGCTGAAGGTGGCTATCAGAGCAACCTGAGCTTCCATAACACCTCAGCAGTTCCACAGGCTGATCGCCTCCATGCTGCATTGCATTGATGCAGTAATTGATGCAAAAGGTGCACCGACCAAGTATTGAGTGCATTTACTAAACATACATTTCAGTAGGCCAATTTTTTGGATTTTAAAATCATTTTTCAAGCTGGTGTTATAAAGTATTCTAATTTACTGAGATAATGACTTTTGGGTTTTCATTGGCTGTAAGCCATAAACATCAACATTAACAGAAATAAACACTTAAATAGATCACTCTGTAGTGCCTCTATATAGAATATATAAGTTTCACTTTTTGTATTGAAGAACTGAAATAAATTAACTTGCTGATAATATTCAAATTTTGTGAGAAGCACCTGTATGTATATATTAAGTAAAATACCTCTGGCACCAAAAAAAACTACTTAAAATATGGAAAATAAAAGACACCTGTATTCTTCTAAAGTGTCTTCCCTTTGCAAAAGTAGGCAGGTACTCCCGCATCAAAAAGATATTGTGTGCACACTCCCTTGCTTGCTTTTAAGATCTTCTAAACTGAGCACCATGGAGAGAGCTGTCAGATTTACTGTACATCTCATGTAAATAGTCTCCTGATAGTCATTAGCAGTGAGAACATGAGGGAAGGAAAGTGATTGAAATAATAAAGGACCATATAACACTGTTCTACAGCCAAATTGATTCAGAGACTAAAACACTTGAACTCAAGTAATTTTGTGGTGCAGAAAACGAATATGATGCTTACATTTGCTGATTGGCTTTCATTTTCAAGATCCAGAGGAGGTTGTAATTACTTATGACATTTTCATGCAGACTTATAGATTACATTTTTGCATCTTTAATATTTCATCATCATTGCATTGTTAGTAGCTAGTCTATTACATCATCTATTTAGGCAATTGAGCCTTCAGTATTCTATCATCTTAAGGTGACCAATCAAAACACACCAGCTCAGCTCCGATGAGATAAACCTAGTTACAATTGCATTACCTACTTTTATGAATGCTTTCTATGAAAGGTATACAGCTTTAGGATTTCTTAGTGGAGCGCCTGCCAGGGCAGTGGGGATGCTCTGTACCAGGTCGCTTCTTAAAGGAATGTGTCACGGCAGCTGTGATCCGGTCTGTGACCCTGGGCATCCAATAAAAGGGGGATATTTACAAGGGATAAGAGTTTATAAAGTTTGTAATAAAGTGTTCGTGACGCCACCTGTGATTTCTGGTCAGAGGTGACCAGCGCTGCAGGACAGATCCTCTGGGACTGGTGATGATGCAGCAGAGTTGGTACAGCTCTCCATAGGCAGAGCTTAGTCACAGGGCAGATGTAATATATAGAAGATGGTAATGATGTAGTATTTAGCAAAGGATGTAGCAGCGCTGAGTGGGTGTTCAGTGATGATAGATGTAGCAGAGTTGGATAGGTGACGCAGGAATAATTAGAGGACACAGCTGGGTGCAGTTCCAAAGCTTTACTCACAGTTCTGGCTGCAGCACAGAAACCCGCTTGGTGCTGTGTTCTCCAGGTGAGGGGTCCAGCAAACTCCCAGGTAGATCAGGATACACCTTCCCAGGACTCCCTTTAGTGTGTGCCTTTCCTGGCCATCTTACTGTGTTGGTTTCTCACCTCTCCTACCCAACACATCACAGTCAGTGTCCCGGGCCAGCAGCCGCAGACCCTGAAGGGAAATGTTCTCTCTCTGCATTCCCTTGCTCCCTTTTTGGCTGCCTTTCCGGCGAAGATAACTGTGGCTTGTGGCTGCAACACCTAAAGATGCCTCTGCCTCCAGCTTGCCAACTGAGTCTGATGATTATTCCACTGGACTAGGCGCCCGTTACCCCACTGCGACCTGGTCTCTCCACTACTGATTCGGGCCCCACGGTGGCATCCGCACTACCCGTGCCCCTGAGACCCCTTCTACTCCCCTCTGGGAGCTTCTTTCTGTCTCCTTCCTTCTGCAGTTCCTCCTGACAGGGAGCTGCTTCACCACACGTCTGTTACTTTCACTTTCTCCTCATGTTCTGCCTAACTCTGCACTGTCCTTCCCGCTTTCCTTTTGTTACACCCCACCCACCTTCCAACACCCTTTCCTACCCAGCAGGGCTGCCAGTGAGAAGGGACGGAACCCTGCTGTGTGATATGTGCTGGGATGCAGGTGTTGGAGTCCAGTGGGGTGCTCCCTCCTTACCTGAAAGTGGGGTACCACACCTCTTGGTGAGGTGCAGTACCTCTGTGGCGACTGAACCCTCAGGGGTGCCACATTAGCTTAGTTTCTTAGCATATTGGTATGTTTTTATATGTTTTTTTCAGATATGCATCATTCTTCTATTTAACAAAGCAGATGTTTTTGCTACATATGCAGAGAAGTCACTTTTACATCACAAATACAAAACTTGACCACCATGATAAGGAAAGCGTACAACTTCTTTTTTTTTGTCTGTAGAATAGGAGATCAGGACAAGAGCTGGGCTGCACACATATGCTGCAATACATGTGGATCACATCTTAACCAGTGGTTGCATGGGAAGAGGCAATCCATGCCTTTTGCATATGATACCAATGATCTGGAGAGAGCCAACCGATCACACTACCTGTTGCTATTTGTGCATGGTGCCCCCCATAAGGAAAGGAGTTTCAATTAAGAAATGGACTTTACAGTATCCAAACATTCCATCAGCAATACTCCCAATACCACATACAGAAAAACTGCCGGTCCCAAAAGCATCAAACATTTTCAGTCAAGTCAAATGACGAAGAAGAGGGAGCTTGGTGACATGAAGCATCTTCCTCACATGACCCAGACTTTCTGTCAGCAACCTCAACTGAACCACACCTTATAGCACAAAGTGGACTTAGCAATCTTTTTAGAGAATTGGATCTGCCCAAGAGTAAGGCTGATCTCATAGTTTCCAGGCTACAGCAGTAGAATCTACTAGCGGGTGATGTTTGGATTTCTTTGTTCCGCAGCCATGATAAAGATCTTGTCCAATACTTCTTCATGGATGGCAATCTTGTGGCAGAGGAATGGAGGCTCTTCATCGATTCATCCAAAACAAGCCTAAAATCTGTCTTGCTGCATAATGGCAATGCACTACCTTCAATTCCAGCTGGTTATGCAGTCCACACGAAAGAAAACTGACAGCATGAAACAGCTGTTGAGGTGTCTGAACTATGACCAACATTTTCGGCCCCTCTGTGATGACTTAAAGGTGGTTGCCCTCTTACTTTGTCTCCAGAATGGATACATAAAATATTGTTGCCTTTTGTGTGAATGGAATAGTCGTACAAGAGAATACATCTGCAATAAAAGAGACTGGCCTCTCTGACATTGACTACAGCCAGGGAGTAAAACTGTCCTGCATTCAGCACTTGTTAACCCACATAAGATTTTGTTACCACCATTGCAAACCAAGGAAGAATTTTGTAAAGGCAATGCATAAAAATGGAAAAGCATTCAAGTATCTCAATGAAAAATTTCCAGGGTTGAATGAAGCAAAGGTAAAGGAAGAAGTCTTTATTGGACCTCAGATTCGTAAGCTTCTTCAAGATGAGGAGTTTCTCTGTATGTTGCAGGAAAAGGCTGCATCGTGGGTGGCATTTGCATTATTGGTAATTCATTTTTTGGGAAACTCAAGAGCAAAAAACTATGAAGAGTTGGTAGAAAATCTCCTCAAAACATACAAGGATCTTGGCTGTAACACGTCCTTAACCCCTCTCTGCCATCTGACGTACTTTACTGTCCATGTGACCCAGCACAATTTGACCATGACCGGTATAGTACGTCATCGCGATTGGCTGCGCACACGGGGCGTGCGCGGCCAACTGCCGCTGGGTGTCAGCTGATTCTCACAGCTGACACCCGGCACTAGGTGCCAGGAACATTCCAGGAGCAGGCAGAGGGCTAACTGCCTCTTTACCTTTGGATCAGAGACCCCGCGGCGTGACACAGTGATCGCTGCCATCGTAACCTGATGTCGTCATGATAACATCTGGGTTACCAGAGCTAAGAAACTTCCTGTCCTGCGCAATGCATGACCAGGAAGTCTCTCAGTGTCAGAGCAGTAAGTGCAGGGCTGACAGCTTCTATAGCATGCTGTTGTGAATTCACTTTCTGGCCTGCCTCTGGTTTCTAGTGAAGGTAGTGGAGCTGGTTGTATTGACAGAGGAGTCGCGAGTTCTTTTTCCGGGCTCCCTCTGGTGGTTACAGGAGGTAATGGAGCTGACCTAATTGACAGAGGCCTGCCACCTGATAATGAGGATGACGATTGGACATCTGGAGTCTGACTGGATTTAAGACAGCCGACTCCCTCTATCCCTGCTGGTGATTTTTCCTGCCTCCTGAGGTCTTAGTTTCCAGTTCAGTCCCTGCATGCTCAAGCTAAGTGTTCTTTGCTATTGTTCACATTTGATTTGGCTTTGTCTATTCAGTTTTGTGCGGTCAGCCAGCCCCGGCTGGGGCTGTGTTGAATTTCCATCCTTATGTTACTGTTTGTGTCAGTTTGTTTTTTTGCCCCTTATTAGATTGGCCTCTTTTTGCTCTGCTTTCAGAATATGCCAGAGTGCTGATATAGTGGGAGAAGTCTAGTGACTTCAGAGTTTTTTGCTATCAGACGTGTTGGACATTTTTGCAGGGTTTTTTGCGTGATTGCAGACAGTGTCTTTTCTTTCCTGTCCTTTCTAGTTAGTGAGGGCCCTATCGTTTGCTCAGCCTATTTTCCTACCTGTGTTTGTGTTTTCATCTTGTTTCACCGACAATATATGTTTGGGTGCTGTCTATTCCTTTGGGTCTGCTCTGGGGCAGTTTAGATTTCCCCTTTTCTTGCTTTAGACTGGTTTGGTTCTCCGGCTGTGTCGAGGCATCTAGAATCATCATAGGCACGCTCCACGGCTACTGCTAGTTGTGTGGATAGGATCAGGGGTCTGCAATCGGTTTAGTTACCAACCTCTCTGGCTTTCTGTAGCTTAGCTTGGTCTTGATTTCCTCCTCGGTGACCCAATCATAACAGCATGCAGATGCTGCTTCATCTGCATGCTATAGAAGCGATCAGCCTGCAAAAAATGATTGTCCAATAATGGGACAAAGTAAAAAAAAAAGTTAGAAAAAAGTAAAACAAATTTTTTAAATAATTGTAAAAATATACAAAAAAATAAAAAAAAAAAAAAAAAAAAAAAAAAAAAAAATCAATATATAATCAATAAATATTTGAATGAAAAAAAAATCTAAACAATAAAAGTACACATATTTGGTATCGCCGCATCCATAACGACCTGACCTACAAAACTGTTCAACTAGTTAACCCCTTTAGTGATCACAATTATAAGAAAAAAAGGCAAAAAAAAATGATTTATCATCATACCGCCAAACAAAAAGTTGAATAGCACGAGATCAAAAAGACGGATATAAATAAACATGGTACCGCTGAAAATGTTATCTTGTCCAGCAAAAAACAAGCCCCCATACAGCTCCATCATCGGAAAAATAAAAAAGTTATAGCTCTCAGAATAAAGCGATGCAAAAATTATTTTTTATATAAAATAGTTTTTATTGTATAAAAGCGCCAAAACATGCAAAAAAGATATAAATGAGGTATTGTTGTAATCGTACTAACCCGAAGAAAAAAACTGCCTTATCAATTTTACCACACACGAAACGGTATAAACGCCCCCCCAAAAGAAATTCATGAGTTGCTCTTTTTTGTTCATTCTGCCTCCCAAAAATTGGAATAGAAAGCGATCGAAAAATGTCATGTGCCCAAAAATGGTACCAATAAAAACGTCAACTTGTCCTGCAAGAAACGAGACATCGCATGACTCTGTGGGCCAAAATATGGAAAAATTATAGCTCTCAAAATATGGTGATGCAATAAAAAGGCATCTTTTTGTGTGTGACAGCAGCCAAACATAAAAACCCGCTATAACGCCTTTTTCACACGTCCTGACATTTCCGGTACTGGAGATGTCCGTGTGTGTGATACTTGCGGCACACGTGAGGCATGCGTCTGCTGCATCAGTACCACAAGGATGTGCGCCAGGGAAGAAGCGTTACAGTAAGCGCTGTTCCCCGCCACTGGGTGCTGAACATGGCTCTCATCATTCTCCCCTACTCTGCTGGCAATTGGCGCGAGCAGGGGAGAATGATGAGAGTTACCTTTAAGTAATAAAAGAGACAGCAGGCGGCGGCTGATGGGACTATTACTCCCATCAGCCTACCCCTGCAGGCTGGTAAGGGTCCATGGATATTGACCCCAAGCCTAAAAATAGCATCCCGCAGCTGCCCAGAAAAGGCACATCTATTAGATGCGCCAATTCTGGCGCTTTGCCGATCTCTTCCCACTTGCCCTGTAGTGGTGGCAAGTGGGGTTCATATTTGTGGGGTTGACATCACCTTTGTATTGCCAAGTGACATCAAGCCCACCACCAACTTACTAGCCTGAGAATACCAGCCCCCATCAGTGAGTTGTGTCTGGCTGGTTATCAAAAATAGGGGGGAACCCATGCTGTTTTTTTTATTACCGTATTTATTTACAGCGCAGTAGCGGCAGATGAATACTCCCATCCGCTGCTCCTGCCGTCACTGTTATTAGCAGTTGCAGGGGTAGGCTGAGGGGAGTAATAGACCCATCAGCCGCCTGATGTCTCTTTTATTACTTAAATGTAACACTCATCATTCACCAGCAGAGCAGGAGAGAATGATGAGAGCCATGTTCAGCACCCGTGCCGAGGAACAACGCTTACTGTAACGTTTCTTCCCCGGCACCGATGCGTGTCACATGGATGACATCCATGTGTGTTATGCGTATGTACGTGTGCTGGATGTTCTGTGGCCCATGCTGACATTAAAAATCGGACATGTCAGTGTGTTTTGCCCACAGACACATGGTCCGTGGAAACACACTGACAAGTGCACAGATCCATTCACATGAATAGGCAAATAGCGCTCCGTTCCTCCCAAGTCTCTCCGCATGGTTACCATATTTTTCGCTTTATAAGATGCTCCGGATTATAAGACGCACCCCAAATTTTGAGGAGAAAAATAAGAAAAAACTTTTTTTTAATAAAATGGTGGTGCATCCTATAATCCATGCATCTTATTGCTTACCAGGGGTAGTGATGGAGGAGGCCGGAGTGGAACATTGCTGCTGGGATGAGGGGGTGTTTTGATGTGCAGTGTGCCGCTGCTGGTGTCTGATACTGCCGCTGCCCTCTGTCCCCTGATGCTTGCCATCACCGCCATTCTCTGTCCCCCGGTGCCTGCTTGCCACCACCGCCGCACTCTGTCCCCCAGTGCTTGCCACCACTGCCGCGCTCTGTCCCCCGGTTCTTACCGCCACTGCCGCGCTCTCCCCCAGTTCTTACCACCACCGCCGCACTCTGTCCCTCGGTTCTTAACACCACCGCAGCGCTCCTGTCCCCCGGTGTTTGCCGCCATCACCACGCTCTGTCCCGTTTAGCGTGGGGGGTCTCTGCCGCTCCATGCCTGCTTTCCTGTGTCTTTCTTCCTGGAAAATGGCCACCGCGCATGCGCAGATGGACATCTCGGCACTGAAATCTCGGGAGATGAGATTTCAGCGCTGAAATCTCATCTCCCGAGATTTCAGTGCCGAGATGTCCATCTGCACATGCGCGGCGGCCATTTTCCAGGAAGAAAGACACAGGAAAGCAGGCATGGAGCGGCAGAGACCCCCCACGCTGATCGGGACAGAGCGCGGTGGCGGAAGAAACTACGGGGGGACAGGAGCGCGGCGGTGGCGGTAAGAACCGGCAGACAGCGCAGCGGCAGCATCAGGGCACAGAGTGCCGCGGCAAGTACCCTCAGTGGCAGCGCAAAGGTATATCCTCTTTGTAAGACGCACCCCCTTTTTCCCCTCAATTTTGGGGGAAAAAAAGTGCATCTTACAAAGTGGAAAATACGGTAAGTAGCACTGTACAGCCACATATGGGGTATTGCCACGTTCAGTAGAAATTGTGGGACAAATTTTGTTGCCATTTTTTACCCACTTCTTGTATGAAAATGTAAAATCTTTGACTAAAACAAAATTGTGGTGGTAAAAATGTAGTTATTTTGTCCTCACTGCCCAAAGGTATAAAATTCTGTGACACACCCATGGTGTCAATATGATCACTGCACCCCTAGATGAAGTCATTGAGAGGCGTAGTTCATAAAATGGGGTCACTTATGGGGGGTTCTGCTGTTTTGGCACCTCATGGGCTCTCCCAGTGGGTCATGACACCTGTAAACTGTAACACTCAAATCTGTCTCTCCTTGCCTTCTGAGCTCTGCCATGTGCCCAAACAGTGGTTTACCTCCACATATGGGGTATCAGCATACTCAGGACAAATTGCACAATAACTTTTGGGTCCAATTTCTTTTGTTACCTTTGGGAAAATAAAAAATTGGGGGCAAAAATATCATTTTTGTGGAAAAAATATGATTTTTTATTTTTACGGCTCTACGTTATAAAATTCTGTGAAGCACTTAGGGATTCAAAGTGCTCACCACACATCTAGATAAGTTCCTTAGGGGGTTTAGTTTCCAAATGGTGTAAATTGTGGGGGGTTTCCACTGTTTAGGCACATCAGGGGCTCTCGAAACACGACATGGCGTCCAAACTTAATTCCAGCCAATTTTGCGTTGAAAAAGTAAAACTGCATTCCTTCCATTCCAAGCTCTGCCATGCGCCCAAAGAGTGGTTTATCCCCACATATGGGGTATTAGTATACTCAGGACAAATTGTACAACAACTTTTGGGGTCCAATTTCTCCTGTTACCCTTGGGAAAATAAAAAAAATGGATCTGAAGTAATTTTTTTGTGAAAAAAAGTTAAATGTTCATTTTTTAAACATTCCAAAAATTCCTGTGAAGCACCTGAAGGGTTAAACGTCTTGAATGTGGTCCCTAAAAAAAAAAAAAGGGTTTAACTGTTTAACTTTTAGCCCTTTTAACTTAATAACGAAAAAAAAATTTTGGTTCCAAAATTGTGCTGATGTAAAGTAAACATGTGGGAAATATTACTTATTATGTATTTTATGTGACTTATCTCTGATTTAAGGGCATGAAAATTCAAAGTTGGAAAATTGCAAAATTTTAAAAATTTTCACCAAATTTCCATTTTTTTTTCAACAAATAAACACAAGTCATATCAAAGAAATTTTACCACTATCATGAAGTACAATATGTCACGAGAAAACAATGTCCGAATCACCGGGATCCATGGAAGAGTTCCAGAGTATTTACCTCATAAAGGGACAGTGGTCAGAATTGTAAAAATTGGCCCGGTCATTAAAGTGCAAACCTCCCTTTGGGGTAAAGGGGTTAAAGATTAATTTTCACATCTAGACTTTTTTCAACCAAAGTGCAGAGCAGTGAGTGACAAGCAGAGTGTGAGAGTTCACTAAGATATTGCAGCTATGGAGAAAAGATATTAACCCCTTTACTCCCAAGGGTGGTTTGCATGTTAATGCCCGGGCCAATTTTTACAATTCTGACCACTGTCCCTTTATGAGGTAATAACTCTGGAACGCTTCCATGGAGCCTGGTGATTCTGACATTGTTTTCTCGTGACATATTGTACTTCATGTTAGTGGTAAAATTTCATTCATATAACTTGCGTTTATTTGTGAAAAAAATAGAAATTTGGCAAAAATTTTGAAAATTTCGCAATTTTCCAACTTTGAATTTTTATGCTCTTAAATCACAGAGATATGGCACACAAAAAACTTAATAAATAACATTTCCCACATGTTTACTTTACATCAGTACAATTTGAGAACCAAAATTTTTTTTTGTTAGGAAGTTATAAGGATTAAAAATTGACCAGCGATTTCTCATTTTTACAACACCATTTTATTTTTAGGGACCACAACACATTTGAAGTCACTTTGAGGGGTCTATATGATAGAAAATACCCAAAAGTGACACCATTCTAAAAACTGAACCCCTCAAGGAGCCCAAAACCAGATTCAAGAAGTTCTTTAACCCTTCAGGTGCTTCACAGGAATTTTTTGAATGTTTTAAAAAAAATGAACATTTAACTTTTTTCACACAAAAAATTACTTCAGGTTCAATTTTTTTATTTTACCAAGGGTAACAGGAGAAATTGGACTGGAAAAGTTATTGTGCAATTTGTCCTGAGTACGCTGATACCTGATATGTGGGGGGAACCACTGTTTGTGCGCATGGCAGAGCTCGGAAGGGAAGGAGCGCCGTTTGACTTTTTCACTGCAAAATTGGCTGGAATTCAGATCAGATGCCATGTCAAGTTTGGAGAGCTCCTGATGTGCCTAAACAGTGGAAACACCCCACAAGTGACCCCATTTTGGAAACTAGACCCTCCCAAGAAGCTTATCTACATATGTGGTGAGCACTTTGAACCCCCAAGGGCTCACAGAAGTTTATAACGAACAGCCGTACAACTAAAAAAATCATATTTTTTCCACAAAAATTATCTTTTCACCCCCAATTTTTATTTTCCCAAGGGTAACAGGACCCCAAAAGTTATTGTGCAATTTGTACCGAGTACGCTGATACCCCATATGTGGGGGTAAACCACTATTTGGGCGCATGGCAGAGCTCGGAAGGGAAGCAGCGCCATTTGACTTTTTTGGCAGGAATTGAGATCGGACGCCATGTCGCGTTTGGAAAGCCCCTGATGTGCCAAAACAGTGGAAACCGCCCAATTCTAACTCCAACCCTAACCCCAACACACCCCTAGCCTTATCCCTAACCCTAATGGGAAAATGGAAATAAATACATTTTTTTTTATTTTATTATTTTTCCCTAACTAAGGGGGTGATAAAGGGGGTTTGATTTACTATTTATGGCGGTTTTTATGTTTGCCAGCTGTCGCACGCTAAAAGACGCTTTTTATTGTAAAAATAGTTTATGCATCACCACATTTTGAGAGCTATAATTTTTCCATATTTTGACCCAGAGTCACGTGAGGTCTTATTTTTTGCGGGACAAGTTGACGTTTTTATTGGTACTATTTTCGGGCATGTGACTTTTTTGATCGCTTTTTATTCCGATTTTTGGGAAGCAGAATGAACAAAAACCAGCATTTCATGAATTTCTTTTGGGGGTGTGTTTACACATTTCCGCGTGCGGTAAAATTGATAAAGCGGTTTTATTCTTCGGGTCAGTACGGTTACAGCGATACCTCATTTATGTCTTTTTTTATGTGTTGGTGCTTTTATGCAATGAAAACAATTTTCTATAAAAAATAATTATTTTTGCATCGCTTTATTCTGCGAGCTATAACTTTTTTATTTTTTCGCTGATGATGCTGTGTGGTGGCTCGTTTTTTGCGGGACAAGTTGACGTTTTCATCGGTACCATGGTTATTTATTTCCATCTTTTTGATCGCGCGTTATTGCACTTTTTGCTCGGCGGTATGATAATAAAGCATTATTTTTTGCTTCGTTTTTTATTTTTTAAGGGGTTAACTAGTGGGACAGTTTTATAGGGCGGGTCGTTACGGACGCAGCGATACCAAATATGTGTACTTTTATTGGGGTTTTTTTTATTTTCAAAAAATGAATTAGGGAATTTTTTTTTTTTTAGTTTATTTAGCGATTTTTTATAAATTATTTTTACACTTGTTTTTTTTAACTTTATTACATTGTCCCAGGGTGGACATCACTGTCATGTGACAGATCGCTGATCTGTCACAGGCGCTACACACGCTTCCTCATGCCTGCGCTCTGCAGGCAGTGAGGAAACCGGCTCCCTGCAGGTCCCCGAAGGTCCCCGCCGCCATATTGGATCCGGATACCTGCAGGGAACAAGGCCCCCGGAGCAGCGCAGTACATTGCGCTGCTCCGTGGGTCTCAGGGAAGCACGGAGGGAGCCCCCTCCCTGCGCGCTTCTCTCCTATTCCGTTGGTAAACTGCGATCATGTTTGATCGCAGTGTGCCGGGGGTTAATGTGTCGGGGCGGTCCGTGACTGCCCCTGACAAATAGTGCCAGGTGTCAGCTGTGATAATCAGCTGACACACGGCCGCGATCAGCGTCGCTCCCCCCGTTAGCGCCGCTGATCGCGCTAGACGTACTATTCCGTCCTTGGGACTTAGGTCCCAGGTCACATGGACGGAATAGTATGTCTAATGTAGGAAAGGGGTTAAGGAAAATGGAATCCATCAATGCTTGCAGATTACTGTTTGACAATTGTAAGAGATGATCTGATGCAGGATTCAAAGGAAGGCAGGCCACACCCTTGCCCACACTAAATGCAGGACCCTGAAACGCAAACAAAGAAAAAACACTGGTGGGACGGCTTTTTCACTTTTTTTTTTTTTTAACAAAAGCCAAATACCCTATTAATTTATATGCACTATTGCTTTTACTTATTTACGGTACTTAAAGCAGGGCATATGTTCATTTTGTTTCTGTCTTGGGTTTTGCCTGTTTAATGGCCAATGTGAACATGCTCCTAATTGGCATCCACACCAACATGCTCCAGTTCTTGTTTCTGCATTTAGTGCAGGTAAGGGTGCGACCTCCCTTCCTAATAGCTGGACATTACATTTAGGCCGGGGTCACACTTGCAACTTCATTGCGAGAAACTCGCACATCAGTACCCGGCAGCACTCGGGACCGGAGCGCTCAGCTGCATAGAAATACATGTGGCCGCACACTCCGGTCCCGAGTGCCAGCGGAAATGCCTGGTATTGAGGAGAGAGACTCGTGCGAGTTTCTCGCATTGCAGTTGCAAGTGTGACCCTGGCCTTAGGGCTCATACCTATATGCAAGAAAAAAAAACAGTCTGATTTCCAGACCGAAAAAACGGACGAGTGCCATGCAAGTGTCATGCGATTTCTGTGCGATTTTTAAATGGCACATCCATTTAACATGCATATGCAATCCGTATGCAATGCAATTTTAACATGAGCTTTTACATACAGCAGTTCTCTGTCCTTTAGGCTGTGTGCACACGATGCAGATTTGCAGCGGTTCCGCAGCGCATTTTACCGCTCAGAAACGTTGCATATCCGCATTGTGATGTACAGTAGCCTTAAAATCAATGGAAAAAAAAAAAAAAAAAACGCTGTGCAGACGCTGCGGATTTTTCCGCGGTACAAAATCCGCAGCATGTTACTTCTTTTGTGCGGTTTTCCATCTCCCCTGTCACCAAATCCGCAGGGGGAAAACCGCAATGGAAAACCGCACAAAAACCGCAAGAAAAATGGAAGAAATCCGCAGGAAAAATGCAGGTCATTTGACCTGCGGATTTCTTCCATTCTGCGCGGAAAAATCCGCAGGGCCAAAAAGTACGTCTGCACTCAGCCTTACACATAATTTTAAAACAAAATATTCTTTAAAACACACACACATATATATTGTAATATAGCGATCATTGGGGTGTACTCGCTTGGCAGCGATATAACATGCAGGAGGACTGTATTTTCTTAAAAGTTCACTTGGGTTTATTACTCCATAATCCCAGCAGCACAGACACAAAAGTAAAACAGCCTTTAGATCCTGCAAAGCGAAATAACAATGTCCATAAACATTTCTTAGCTCTGTCAGACCTGTGGTCACACAGGCCTGTTTATTTGTCCAGGATTCAGGTTAGGTCTGGAGCCAAACACACACAGTTCCCCAGGCTCAGGGTTACCTGCTTACGAAGTCCACAGTTCTCCCAGCCTCATATAGGGCTTCATATAGGTCCTGTCAGCCCAGACCCTCAGTGCCTCCTTGACTCCACATGACCGCTCCAGCCATACACACGGGTCTCCACAATCCCTCACTGTCCCGGGTCAGTATCACTCTCGGTTGTTAGACTGTCCACTCCGGAGGTATCTCACATACCACTCTATAGTGTCCAGCCTGGACACAGGGAAATCTGTCCACCCTGACATGCCATGTGCTAACACACCTCCATTACATAGCTTGTAACCACACCCACAGGTGAGATATGGATCGCATGGGCTGGTCACATGGTCATGACCTCACTGTAGGTCCTCAAACACCTGCAGGCCCTGAAGGAAAACAGGGGTACAGTGAGCACCCTCACCCAGAGGTGAGGTAATATGGGTAGCTAGACCCTCCCATCTCTCATAGCTACCCGCAACCCGAACCCAGATGCACTAAACGATATATTAGTGCTCATGTGCACTAAAGACAAAATACTCTGGGTTGAATCGCAGGGAGCAGCTCACTTCAAGTCCCAGAGAACATCCCAGGCTTACAACGCAGAAGACCTCCTCCTTTGCGCCACATACTGGCCATTCACCACAATGCTGGTCACTGTCTCACTATATATATATACACTATATACATATATATATATATATATATATATACACAGGGTGGGCCATGTGTCATGGCCACGTGTGTCTGGACGCAGATGTTTCCGCAAGGCGGACCCATAACACACGTGACCCTGGATACACCGCCTCCAGTGGGGCGCATTTAAATAATAAAACGTGCAGGTGGATACGCCGCCTCCACCTGGCGAATTTAGGTATTACACGTTATACATACAATATCTGGAAACGCCGCCTCCAGTAAGGCGCATTTAAATAATAAAGGGGGGAACCTGGGTAACTTCAACAATGGTGGGCCCTGCAATAGGGAAAAGGGAATTGGAGACCTCCTGAGCTCCCCTGAGCCAGTGTCCTTGCACTCCTAACGTTCCCTATGCCGGTTTCGCACCGGGCGCCGCACGCGTACCTCAACGCCCTAGCTCGCCCTGAACCTAAACCCTCACTAGGGAATAGGTCGGTGCGGAAACTAATCCCACCACTGCACTAATAACACACATGAGGAAAGAGACAATACAGGGGAAACACCACTTAGCTTTGCTCTGTTGCATGCGCTCCTAGCAACAGAGCCCTCCACCTGAGTGCATCTTCTCCTCCACCCGGATCCATCACCATCACAGGATCCTTCACCTTAGTGCAACCTTGGAGCAGAGTCCGACACCAGTTGCAGCTGCTTAGTACCAGAGTCCCAAGGAAGTGTTCAGCTTCTGCCACGAAGTCAAGCATGCTTGAGTCCAGCTCAGCGGCCAAGTCCCACATGGTGAGTGCCACTCTCCATAGTAGCCACTCCACCAGCCCATGCAGACACTTCCCGTTGACACCATCACTGCGACTCCACCACGCCATGCCAGCCCTTCGTCCAGACACCATAGCTGAAACACATCCCCCCTGGCTAAGCTGCGCAGGACTCCTCACCAGCTCCATCCTTCATCCAGGCTCTCCAAAAACAGAGTGAACACACTCTCACAATATCACAGGCAGTGATTGCACACCTCTAGCACACCTTTATAGGGTGTAACACCTGATACATGATTAAGTGCACAAAACCTAAAGTGCAATATCAAAACCACCACCGGGGACAGTCAAGACACCTTGGAACTTTCCAAAGTAAAAAAAGTTCACCCAGTGATTTAAAACTGTCAGATCACTTCAGATCATGACACCATGTATACGGATACACCTAAATAACATGGGAATGGTTGGTGAAATCAACTTGTTGTTTGTGGCACATTAGTATTAACTCTTCATGGAATGAAAATGGGCATTCCAGGATTCCACCCCTCAGTGTGTCTGGGATGCAGTTCCTGATGACTTAGTCATCCAGTCTGGTACAGGGGTGTGCTGAAGCTGTCAGTACTTTGATTGACAGCTCAGTTTCCAGTCTGGTGCAAGTGTGTGCTGAGCTGTCAGTGTTTTGATTGACAACTCAGCCATCCAATCTGAAACTGGGAGGTGCTGAGCTGTTTCCAGGTGTTCATTGTCCCAGGTGATAGCCCTGCTAATTAGCTAAGCTGATAGACCCAGAACTCTGCCAGACATAGTTTCCGCTGAGTTTGTTTGGTTTTCTCTGTGCTTAGTGTTTCGCTTGATGATCTTTCATTGCCTGACCTTGGACCTTGTTCTGACCATGGTTCTGTTTATCACTTTTGCTCTGATCTGGTATCCTCTTGGTATATTGATCTTGGACCTGACTACGCTTTCTCTGACTACATTTCCCTCTGTTTATGACATACCCTTCTGGCTTTTGACTTTGGACTCCTTGACTATCCCAACTCACGGTTTGTTTGTGAGAAGTAACTCAGCGTCACATTACATCTGGTCTATACGTGTTTAATTTTCGCCATTATGGATCCTATTCATACGCTTAGTGACCAGGTGGCAAATTTGACGCAGATGACTCAGGATCTGTCTAAAGAATTCCAGAGTGTGGAATAATTACAATATGTGTTGCAGGGTTAATTTTATGAATACTTCCTACAGCCCTCCACTGCCGGCAGTGGCTGTAACATCAGTAGGCTCTGACATACGGTTGGTCTCTCCCGAACCTGTTATGGTCGTCCCTGATAAATTTTTGGGAGAGAAAGACTAGTTTAGGATGTTCATGGAAAGCTTCAGGTTATTTTTTACAGTGCATCCCTCGTCGTTAGGGGATGAGTACCAGTGAGTGGGAATTATCATATCTCTACTGCAAGGGATAATCTATAAATATGTTGAACTTAAGCACAACTACCGTTTGGTGCTCAAGTAGGTTCCCAAACCCTGCTTTACTTGTAGAAAAAACTTGGCACAAAAGAAATTGCTCAGGTGAAAATTTAATGTAATCCACATGTTGTAGTAAAAGATATACATACAAATGTTTCGGTCAATCAGACCTTCCTCACTATACCGACTGCAAAGTGGAATATTGGTATATGTGATAGCCAATGTGATAGCCAAAGATATACATACAAACGTTTCGGTCAATCAGACCTTCCTCAGTGCACGGACTGCAAAGTAGAATATTGGTATATGTTATAGCCAATGTTGGCCACTATCCATAAAGGCTAGTTCAGCCTGTTTAACATGGCCTGTGTATGTGACCAAAAGAGGAGACGCCTTATCTTGCTGTGGTGTATGGGGGCTGCATTTGCCTCTGTCTGGTAGAAAAACTGCTATTTGGGTGGTAATTGAATGATTCAGCAAACAAGCTCATTTTTTTGCTTTGTCAGGATTATCTAATGCAGAGACACCCTGTAAGTTGTTTATTTCCCTTATTGTAAGGTTATGTAGGAGGATGGACTAATACGTGGACCAGTCTGGGTGCAAAGGACAAATGTATATGTGTTGTGTAAAATGGTTTACGTAACATACAGTGGGGCAAAAAAGTATTTAGTCAGTCAGCAATAGTGCAAGTTCCACCACTTAAAAAGATGAGAGGCGTCTGTAATTTACATCATAGGTAGACCTCAACTATGGGAGACAAACTGAGAAAAAAAAATCCAGAAAATCACATTGTCTGTTTTTTTTCCTTTTATTTGCATATTATGGTGGAAAATAAGTATTTGGTCAGAAACAAAATTTCATCTCAATACTTTGTGATATATCCTTTGTTGGCAATGACAGAGGTCAAACGTTCTGTAAGTCTTCACAAGGTTGCCACACACTGTTGTTGGTATGTTGGCCCATTCCTCCATGCAGATCTCTTCTAGAGCAGTGATGTTTTTGGCTTTTCGCTTGGCAACACGGACTTTCAACTCCCGCCAAAGGTTTTCTATAGGGTTGAGATCTGGAGACTGGCTAGGCCACTCCAGGACCTTGAAATGCTTCTTACGAAGCCACTCCTTCGTTGCCCTGGCGGTGTGCTTTGGATCATTGTCATGTTGAAAGACCCAGCCACGTTTCATCATCAATGCCCTTGCTGATGGAAGGAGGTTTGCACTCAAAATCTCACGATACATGGCCCCATTCATTCTTTCATGTACCCGGATCAGTCGTCCTGGCCCCTTTGCAGAGAAACAGCCCCAAAGCATGATGTTTCCACCACCATGCTTTACAGTAGGTATGGTGTTTGATGGATGCAACTCAGTATTCTTTTTCCTCCAAACACGACAAGTTGTGTTTCTACCAAACAGTTCCAGTTTGGTTTCATCAGACCATAGGACATTCTCCCAAAACTCCTCTGGATCATCCAAATGCTCTCTAGCAAACTTCAGACGGGCCCGGACATGTACAGGCTTAAGCAGTGGGACACGTCTGGCACTGCAGGATCTGAGTCCATGGTGGCGTAGTGTGTTACTTATGGTAGGCCTTGTTACATTGGTCCCAGCTCTCTGCAGTTCATTCACTAGGTCCCCCCGCGTGGTTCTGGGATTTTTGCTCACCGTTCTTGTGATCATTCTGACCCCACGGGGTGGGATTTTGCGTGGAGCACCAGATCGAGGGAGATTATCAGTGGTCTTGTATGTCTTCCATTTTCTAATTATTGCTCCCACAGTTGATTTCTTCACTCCAAGCTGGTTGGCTATTGCAGATTCAGTCTTCCCAGCCTGGTGAAGGGCTACAATTTTGTTTCTGGTGTCCTTTGACAGCTCTTTGGTCTTCACCATAGTGGAGTTTGGAGTCAGACTGTTTGAGGGTGTGCACAGGTGTCTTTTTATACTGATAACAAGTTTAAACAGGTGCCATTACTACAGGTAATGAGTGGAGGAAAGAGGAGGCTCTTAAAGAAGAAGTTACAGGTCTGTGAGAGCCAGAAATCTTAATTGCTTGTTTCTGACCAAATACTTATTTTCCACCATAATATGCAAATAAAAGGAAAAAAAAACAGACAATGTGATTTTCTGGATTTTTTTTTCTCAGTTTGTCTCCCATAGTTGAGGTCTACCTATGATGTAAATTACAGACGCCTCTCATCTTTTTAAGTGGTGGAACTTGCACTATTGCTGACTGACTAAATACTTTTTTGCCCCACTGTATATATGAATGTGTAGGACGAAGAAGGAATTAGCTGGCGACAGTGGAGTACAGAGCTTGGCCACTAGGGGAGACACTGTACAGAAAAGGAAAGGCCTTAACAACAGCTAATGCTAGGAAAAGCCAAGTCATGGAGGGCGGAGTTAGTGGAACAGGAGAAGGGGATTTCCAGGTGGAAGGGATAAAAGGGGGAGGTCCTCAGACTAGGGAGAAGAAGAAGAGCTCAGGAGGAGACAGAGGAGAGAAGAGCTCAGGAAGAGATGAAGGTGAGAGACAGGAGAGAGACAGAGAAGACAGAAAGAGAGAGAACACGGAAAGGGGGGTGGCCTCGGAAGACAGCGGAAGGGACTGAGAGCCTGAAATTGCTGTTACTGAAGAAAGGAACCAAATAAAGGAAAATCTGTTGATACAACTATGGAGTCTTGTCTTTGGTAATGACGGAAGCGTGCAGTAGGGACCACCCCCCAGTCAGCACACGTTTCTACAAGTGGCGTAGTCGGCAGGATCATCACTGCCCAACACAGGCGGTGAGACAGCGCCGGAAGATTCAAAGGACCCGAGCTGAGCAGGTTGAAGATTTTGCTGGAGGAAATTGAAAATTTGGACTGTGACTAAAACACCCGGATTAGATCAGAAAAGAGCATCCCTGTGACTTTTGCAAAACAACAGGATGGTGGTCGTCAGGATGGAGGAGTTTGGTGCCAGAATGGACTGTCAGGTGCAGCTAAGTCAGGCCCGCCCCTGGGGGGAGCGGTGTACATCAAGTGATAAGTGCCCTTTCCCTCTGAACACTGGAAAATGGGTGGAGAGGCCAACAAAGGCCCCACCCACCCTGGAACGGGAGTAACACTGCTGGACAGGCTGGGTGCGACTGTTTAGCGCCATTGAGCTCTGTTACATCAGACACGATGTGACGCTGCAGCTGCCGAGGTCTCAGACGAGTGGAGTGCATATTGCGATGGGAGATAGAGGTCCGTTGGGTGACCTACGCCTGGGAGTCCCTGCCGGTGTACCGGGTACTCATTCAAGAAGAATGACCCTAAAGTGCTCTGGGCTCTGCTCGGCAACCGGCCACACAGACAAAAGCACAGTGGGGAAGTACAAAAAAGCAAAAGTTTCAGGATTGTCAGGGAGGACAATGGTTAAAGGAAGGAGTGTGTAGGAGGGTGGACTAATACGTGGACCACTCTGGGTGCAAAGGATAAATGTATTTGTGTTGTGTAAAATGCTTTACCGTAACATATATATGAATGTGTAGGATGAAAAAGGGATTAGCTAGCGACAGTGGAGTACAGAGCTTGGCCACTAGGGGGGGACACTGTACAGGAAAGGAAAGGCCTTAACAACAGCTAATGCTAGGAAAAGCCAAGTCATGGTGGGCGGAGTTAGTGGAACAGGAGAAGGGGATTTCCAGGTGGAAGGGATAAAAGGGGGAGGTCCTCAGACTAGGGAGGAGAAGAAGAGATCAGGAGGAGACAGAGGAGAGAAGAGCTCAGGAAGAGACGGATGCGAGAGACAGAGGAGAGAGACAGAGAAGACAGAAAGAGAGAGAAAGCATGGAAAGGGGGGTGGCATTGGAAGACAGCAGAAGGGACAGAGAACCTGGGGTACCAAACTGCTGGAGAGCTGGGCACTGAAGAGAAGTAGGTGCGGCAGCGGGTGAACGGGCCGTGTAGGTGATCGCTGTGGCCGTGGGCCTAACGGCAGCCACAGTGAAAGAGTCTGAAACAACGTCGCACCGGGGAAGCAGAGGGTACGGGTACCCGGGCAGGTGTGTAGAAACTGTCTGAAATTGCTGTTACTGAAGAAAGGAACCAAATATGAATGAATGGGTTGATGCAGTGTCCTCATATATCCGTTTTTGTGAAGCCACATTTATTTCATCCAAATCTGTCCACTTTCGGGGAAGCAACAAGCCGTGGTTTACAAATAAAGTCAGGTTGATCCGTAAGAGAAAAGAGGAGGCTTATAAAGCAGGCGATATTACTGAATTCAAGAAACTTAGGAACTCGCTATCTAAAGAGATCAAGTTAGCCAAACACGAGTATGCAAAGATTCTGGAGGAAAGGTTCTCATCAAAAGATACTAGATCTGCATGGAGAGGATTAAGAGAGGTCACCAATTATAAAAGCCACCCCACTATAGTGAACCCCAGCAGAAGTCTGGCAGCAGAGTTAAATGAATTCTACTGCAGATTTGAGGCAAGCTCTACACACAGTGGCTATTCATCTCTAAGCTCCTCAGTCTGTTCATATAAAGATCATTCATTGTGCAACACCCAAGTAGTGATCTCCGAGGCAGGGGTGATACGCATCCTGAAGGGACTTAAGGTCAAAAAGGCACCTGGCCCTGATGGTGTATCTCCAATGTGTCTGAAAGTATGTGCTACCCAGCTTGCCCCTATACTGACAAATATATACAATGTGTCACTGAAGGAGTGCATTGTACCTCAGTGTTGGAAAAGTTCCACAATTATCCCTGTCCCCAAGAAAGTGGGATCCTCTGAGTTGAACGACTATAGACCAGTAGCACTCACATCTGTAGCTATGAAAGTCTTCAAAAGAATTATGATGTCCCACCTTATAAAATTCACGCAGAAGCTATGGGACCCGCTTCAGTTTGCCTATAAGGAGAATCGTTCGGCAAACGACACTGTCAATCTGGCACTGAAGTACATTTTGGATCATACAGATGAACTGCACTCATATGTCCGGATTCTTTTCATGGACTTTAGCTCAGCGTTCAATACCATTGATCCGAATTTACTTCATAAGAAAATGGTAGCTCTTGGAGTCCCTCTCAACTTATGCTTGTGGATTTATAACTTCCTGACAGCCAGGATACAGAGTGTAAAAGTTGGACCATTCACTTCGGACACCTTGGTCACAAACATCGGGGCACCTCAGGGGTCTGTTTTGTCCCCGTTACTGTTTTCTCTCTATACGAATGATTGCATCTCTTCAGCAGACTCAGTAAAAATCTTGAAATTTGCCGATGATATGACACTGATTGGTCTCATCAGGGGAAATGCTGAAGACTTGTATCGGAGTGAGGTGAAAAGACTATGTGACTGGTGTAAAGCCAATAATCTTGTACTCAACACTAAAAAAACTGCTGAGATGGTTGTGGATTTTAGGAAAGATCAACATGAGATACTTCCAATCTACATCCATGACGAAGTGGTTCTTAGGGTCACAGAGACCAGATTCCTTGGTGTTATCATCTCTCATGATCTTAAATGGGGGAAAAACGTGGATGCTGTTATAAGAAAAGCACAACAGAGGATGTTCTTCCTGCATCAGCTGAAAAGATATGGTTTGTCTAAAAATCTGCTGATCTTATTCTTTAATGCTGTCATCAGATCTGTGATTTGTTCCTCTCTGATAGTCTGGTATGGGGGAGCCACTGCGCATGACAAACTCCGCTTACAAAGGACTTTCAGAACAGCAGAGAGAATTATAGGTTCCCCCCTGCCTAAAATCCAGGATCTTTATGATAAGAGTATTCGATCCCACGCATTGAAAATTTCATCCGATCCCTCTCACCCGGGACACTCCTCATTCCAACTACTCCCTTCAGGACGTCGCTTCAGAGTCCCCAAATGCAGCACTAAACCGCCATATGAACAGCTTCTATCCACTCTCTGTTCAACAATTAAATCGTCATGTGTAGACTATATACTGTATCTGTCTTGTTAGATGTTACTTGTTGTATCTGTTGTTATATATTATGTTGCCTCTTTGCCACAAAGAATTCCTTGTATATATGTAATATGTACTTGGCGATAATAAATTTGATTTGATTTGATTTGAAATAAAGGAAAATCTGTTGATACAACTATGGACTCTTGTCTTTGGTAACTAAAGTGCCGTTGGCGAATTTGGGTCCAAAGTTTATTGGTCCTTATGAAATCCTGGAGGTGGTCAGACCGATGGCATACAGAATAAAGCTTCCTCCATCCCTTTGCATCCCTAACGTGTTCTATAAATCCCAATTAAATGAGTTTGTCCCTTCGGCAATGACTTCCTCATCTCTGCTTCCTGTCAACAGTGGCTTGGAGTATGGGATTCAGAGGGTTGTGCATTCTTGTAGGGTCCGAAATTCCCTCCAATACCTCATCATCTGGAGGGGATATGGACTACAGGAAAGATCCTGGGTCTCAGTTTGAGACGTGAAAGCGGATTGGTTAGTCAGGGCTTTCCATCTAAAATCTCATGGGATACCTAGGGGTCTGGTGGCCCCCTCTTGGTACTGTCACAATTACACCCTTCTCTGTGTCTGGGATGTACTTACTGAAAGCTGAGTCATCCTATCTAGTACAGGGGTGTGCTGAAGCTGTCAGTACTTTGATTGACAGCTCAGTGTCCAGTCTAGTGCAGGGGCGTGCTGATGTATTGGTGTTTTGAATGACAACTCGGCCGTTCAATCTGAGACTGGGAGGTGCTGTGCTCTTTCCTGGTGTTCATTGTCCCAGGCTATAGCCCTGCTACTTAGCTAGGCTGTTAGTCCCAGACCTCTGCCAGATGTAGCTTCAGCAAGTGTGTTTGGTTTCCTCTGTGCCTAGTGTTTTGCTTGATGATCTTTTTTTGCCTCACCTTGGACCTCGTTCTGACCATCTGTCTGTTTTACCCCTTTGCTTTGATCTGCAATGCTCCTGGCATTTTTACCTTGGACTATATAAAAATAAAGATTATTATTTATTATTATTATTCCCTCTGTTTATGATATACCCTCCTGGCTTTTGACCTTGGACTCCCTTGGACTCTCATGGTTTGTGCATGAGAAGTGACTCAGTGTTACACTCCCAACCACTTACACAAATGACTGCAAAGGAGCATGCCAGATGCTGTCCTACTGATGAACCTGACTGAGCCACTGACACATTTTCCACTTTGGACAAGTCCAAAAACTGCACAAGACACAGCTAAAAGTGTATGGTGCATTGCTTTACAAAACTCTGGCAAGTCTTAGGACCGAGATTAAAACATGCAGGAGTGGGAAACTGTGGATACATTTCCCATGATCAGTGTTGCAGGTGTTGAGAAACTTGTTAAGAAACTGCAGGAGTCTGAGGCAGTGCATCCACAGACTGAGAGGTTTTTGCCCAACCTGGACAAGTTCATATTGGCTGACAGCAAATTGCACCACCAGTCCAGGCAAATCATCTGTATTCCACGGTAACAGTGTTATGGCTGCTGCCTTTGGGATCCATGGTTTTAGGACTCTGTAAGGCTCATCTGGTGAGATGGATCAACTAAGCCACAGGTGTTGGTGCAGCTTCTTAGAGGACATGTGGAGTTGTGAGGACTTGGACTATCTGGAATATCAGGAGCAGTAAAACAGATGAATTGAAACCCAGCAGAGATGGCTACAAGTTGAAACACAATAGGTACAGATGGTGGAGCACACCAAATATGGAACTTTAGAGTCTCAATCCTTAGACACAGGTGTGTGTCTTAGTAGGGCCTTAAATAGGATTACTGAGATGACGCACAATAGAGGGCAGCAGACTTGGGTTAAGGAAGCAGAGTCCGGGATACCTGGGACAGGTGTGTAACAAGAATATTAGTGTATAAAACAAGGCCAAGTAGAGAACAACTGCACATACATGGCCACCAGCTATGTACAGCTTTGCAAGCCAAAGAAACATGTTTTAAATATACTGACGAGCAAAAGTGTAACATTGTTTTGAACTTTTGACTTTCAGGCCCCATATCTCACCATCCACTACTGCTTCAAATGTGACACTACAATCATTTTATAGACAATCTTCTTGGCTATCTCATACATAAATTTGACTTTCAACTATTTTGCATAGGATTACTTATGCAGATTTTTGTCACGTCAGTGCACTGTTACTCTTTTGTTCCTGGTGGTGGAAAAATCATTTTCTTCCTTTATAGTACAAAAAAAAACAACCTGTTCTCAATCCCTAATAGCTCAGTGTGTTATTACTGTAGGTTGATTCCCAAGTGAGAGGTCACTGATATGAATTGAGGATCAGCCATGAAGATTTCCCAAGAAAAGAGAATCAGCATAATCCAGCTCATTGATAGCGGTATCTCGGCCTAGAAAATTGCCAAACTATATCATGTGAGTACCATGACAGTTGGAAGAATATGATATGAAGTCCATCCATTCAAAAGCCTAGAGGTAGGCATCTAGACAAAATATCAGAGTCACCAAGTTGGCTCATCATATGGTCTATCAGTCCTGGCACGACAAACACGGAAGTGGAAGTGGTTTGCATGCTTTGTAATAGTGAGCTCACAGAGGTCCATGCAAGCACCATGCAATGTACATTACACAAGTCTGAAACAATGGCCCTAAATAAGGTGAAGAAGCCTCAACTTCAAAATTGTCATAAGAAGCTTAGGCTCGGGTTTGGAAAAAAGTATAAAAAGTTGACAAAAGTCAATAGACTATGTTTTGATGGATGCAAATGAGTGTAGAAGGAACAAGGAAAAAGGAGCTAACGAATCGAGAAATTGAAGGAACTTTCAAGTTCGGTGGAGGAAGACTGATGAAATGGGGTTGTTTCCCTGACAAAGGCATTGGATATTTGACCAGAATCGATGGTGGCTTCAATGCTGAGTTATGTGTGAGTATTCTACAAGAGTACTATGGGTATGAAAAGGACAACATAGTGTTCTAGCAGGACAACAACCCGAAGCATACGTTGAGATTGGCAAAAACAAATGGTTCAATGACAGTGAAGTAGAGGTGCTGGACTGGCTTTTGGGTTTTCATTGGCTGTAAGCCATAATCATCAACATTAACAGAAATAAACACTTGAAATAGATCACTCTGTTTGTAATGAATCTATATAATATATAAATATCACTTTTTGCATTGAAGAACTGAAATAAATTAACTTTTTGATGATATTCTAATTTTGTTAGGAGCACCTGTAGCTAGCTGTTCAAAAGCTCAGTAGATATAAGTAACATTGAATGGTACATACACTGAATGACCTCTTAGAGACATCCATCAAGTAGCACATTGACCTTTCTTTGGTATCCTGAACTGCAGCTATTCATCTTCATCTTTACATAGACTCCATTAGGTGTTGAAATAGTTATGCAGGAAAATTAGGCCAATCTGACAGGACTGCTTCTTGCAGTTGCTGCAAATTAGCAAGAGGCATGCTCAAAAAACATGCTCAGTATTGTCTTTCGGAAAGGGTTCATCTGCTACAGGCTAAGCAGCTGCCATAAAGGAATTAAATTGGTAGGTCACAATTTTTAGGTAAGCCCTACTGTCCAAAATTTCATCCACAAATGACAGAGGACACTTAGTATGCCAAGAAAACATTCCTCACTAGTCACTAGATTACTTTGCCTCCACCATCTTGACCTGTTGACAACTAAAAGTAAGTGTTAATCGATAAAACATATTTGCACCAGTTCTGAGTCCCATCAGCATGGTGCAATCTGGATTCTGCTGACCAGGTGAAGGTTTTTTTCTGCTCAGTGATCCAATTTAGACAGTAATCATCACTTAGAAGTACTGGCATTGGAGCTGATTATCTGCTATCACCCAGGCATGTTTAGTAATGAGTTGTGCCTTTGGACATGTTAGCTGAAGCAGACATATTGTTTTTGACTGCAAATTGCTGGACAATGGATGGCTTCTTCAGCAAAACAGATCTTGACATCCTCCACCAATCCTCAATCTACTGGATGTTTTCCCTCCATCACTCCATTTTTTAGAATGCTTTTGATGCTATTGCCTGAGAAAAACCCACTAGGTTGACTTTTAAAATATTGTCCCCGGCTAGTCTTAGACTGATGATTGTTCTAAGCTTTGCTTGATGTTTCCATTCTAATGTTGACTCATATTTAATATGATTCATGGAAAACTTGATCACTTGATTTTATGCTGCTCTCTGGGATACATGCCTAACTTTCTGAAACTCCAATTGTGGAAGGCCAGAGGTCTCATAAAGTGGGCATTCAGTGTATATTATATGAACACCAAACATACTGCAACTGAAAACACATTATTAATTAGAAATTGAATATCCTTAATTAATATTTCATTTAGGGACTTTATTTATTTTGGGAACAATTTACATCTTAAGAAATGAAATGGTTTAAATTGATGTTCTCCTTCCATTCATGCCCTCGTTAACCTTATGCTATCAATTATAACTACAGTCTTTTTGCCGCACCTTCTACTATTAAAGCTCTTTGGTATATTAGTTTAACTTCTCATTAACCTTCCATTTGGAGATTAAACAATTCAGCGGAGCAGTCAGACAAAGAGACTATTTGTCATTTATAAGTTGGGTGTAGAGTAGGGGCTGTTTATTGCTAAATGTATAAAACCTTATGACCTACCCTTAATTAAATCTAGCTGGTACATTCTCCGAATGGTGGATAAGCACAATACGATGATATAATTTTCCATACAGGGTATTCACTAATTATAATGCTTGTACTTTCATTATCCATCACCAATGTAAACTGTGGGAAAATCATATATAGTCAGGGGGTATACAGGATGCTGAATTTCCAGGCAGAGTATGGCATTTTAAAGTAGTAGATTTATGAATGAGCTTTCACAATTTCTCATTCACGTGCTGCGGATTTCGAAGCAACATGTCAATTTATGTGGTGAATATTGCCGTGAATTTCACCTTTTGCAATGGTTTGAATAAGTTGCCTAATTTGATGAACTTCCACAATGAAATCAGTATACAGCTCTGGTAAAAATTAAGAGACCACTGCAAAATTTTCAGTTTGTCTGATATTTCTCTTTATAGGTATATTTTTGAGTAAAATGTAAATTTCTCTTTTATTCTATAAACTACTGAGCACTACTGAGCCTTCAAATTTCCGAACACTAAATTTTGTATTTATTTTCAGAAAATGAGAAATGGTCAAAATTACCAAAAAAATGCAGTGCTTGCAGACCTCAAATAATGCAAAGAAAACAAGTTCATAATCATTTAGAAACAACAATACTAATGTTTTAAGGCTAGTTTCACACTAGCTTTTTGCGCTGCGTTAGGCGCGCACATGAAACGCATGTGAAAAGCGCATACAAACGCTTGTAAACGGTGCGTTTTTTGGTAGCATTATTGTGCGCATAACAACCAAAAATCACAGCGTTTTTATGCGTTTGTAAGCGTTTTTCATGCGTTTGCATTTTTTACACGCAATAAACTAGAGAAAAAATCCTTGGAAAATTCTTGCAACACACTCAAGCAATGGGAAAGCAGTGGGCGTGTCTTATGGAAATTCTTTATATAGCCCCTTTTTACAGCTGAATTCTTCACATTTGCTTGCATTTGACTTGAGAAACATGGATCTGCGCTGGAAGAGCTTTTACTTTGACTTGGATCTGGACATGAGGATGGCTCAGGCTTATGCAGTTGCTTGCCATGAACAGAGGGAGAGAGAGAGGCAGCGAAGACGGCAGCAGCGGCGTATGTGGATACATCCCATTATTGAACTCCGGGAGAGCCGTGGAGCGTACCACACCCTCTACAGCGAGCTCCAGGTAAACCCGGAGAAATTTACGGATTATACCCGGATGACCAAAGAAACCTTTCACTATTTGCTTGGTCGGGTAAAAGAAGTCATCCGGAGACAGGACACGCAGCTCCGGCGTGCGATTACTCCTGAGGAACGGCTCCTGGTCACATTAAGGTACGCAGTTTTCATAAACCAAAGGCTGCAGAATTTTTGTTTGTTTGTTTTTTTAATTAAACGTGTGTAAAAAATTACGTATACACAAATATTAATTATTGTTTCCTTTGTGTTACAGATTCCTGGCTACTGGAGAGACCCTCTCGTCACTGCACTTCCAGTACCGGATTGGAATCTCCACGTTGTCTGGAATTGTAGCGGACACCTGCCGGGCTCTCTGGAACGCTCTTTGTCCCGAATTCATGCCCATGCCCACTGCAGCAAAGTGGTTGGAAATCGCCGAAAGATTCTAGACTGTATGCAATTTCCCAAACTGTTTAGGAGCGGTGGATGGGAAACACATCCGGATTATCAAGCCCAAAAGAACTGGCTCTGAGTTCTATAACTACAAAAAGTACTTTTCTACTGTACTGATGGCCATTGCGTATGCAGACTGTAAGTTTATTGCAGTGGACATTGGTGCATTTGGCCGTGGGAATGACTCCCAGGCTTTTAAGACATCGGATACGGGCAGGAGGTTGTATGGCAACAACTTCGATTTCCCCATGCCACGTCCTCTTCCCAACACCGAAGGTCCGCCACAGCCATTTGTAATGGTTGGTGATGAAGCGTTCCAGATGTGCCAAAACCTCCTCAAACCATACTCCAGCCGGGACTTGGACCTACAAAAAAGAATTTTTAATTACAGGCTGACCAGGGCCAGGAGAACAGTAGAGTGTGCTTTTGGTATACTTGTATCGAGATGGCGCATTCTTGGCACAGCTATTAATCTTAAACTGGAAACAGTGGATGAGGTGGTCAAGGCCTGTGTTGTTCTACATAATTTTGTAATTTCTCGAGAGCACCTGAACTTTGATCTTGATGATGTTTCTCCTAATCCTTTGCCAGAATTTACACAGCACCCTCTCAGGTCATCCGTTGAAGTTGGCCAAATGATGGACCAATTTGCTGCCTACTTCAACTCAGATGTAGGACAGGTGGAATGGCAAGAGCAAATGTTGTAAAAAAATTTTATTGCATGTTGTTGGTATGTTAATAAAAAAAACTGTTTTGATACCTGTACTGAGTGCATTCTCAGTTTTTACACTCCCAATACCATTAGCAAGTAGCCAGGTGTATCAGTGAATTTATGATGCTGTGTTTTGTGCATCATGAATTCACTAATACTCCTGAGTAGGTAACTCTCTACATTCGTGTAATATTGCACAGACTGGATACAGCAAGGTTCCCCAATTTCAGTCCTCAAGGTCCACCAACAGATCATGTTGTAATGAAATAAAAAGAGGATTCCATACAACATGATCTGTTGGTGGCCCATGAGGACTGGAGTTGGGGAACCGTGCAATATTACAAGAATGTAGAGATTGCTGTGGAAAAGACTAGTCATGTAGATTGGTTTGGGTTTTTTTAAACCAATCTATATGATTTGTCTTTTCCACAGCAGTCTCTACATTCTTGTATATTGCACAGACTGGATCCACCAGGGTTCCCCAACTCCACTCCTCAAGGTCCACCAACAGATCAGGTTGTAATGAAATAAAAAGAGGATTCCATACAACATGATCTGTTGGTGGTCCATGAGGACTGTAGTTGGGGAACCGTGCAATATTACAAGAATGTAGAGATTGCTGTGGAAAAGACAAGTCATGTAGATTTGTTGCATTGACAACACATATCTCCAAGACTGACACAAGAAACATGTCAGTAATGGAGATATCTGGTGGCAAAAACGCTAAGTGTACGGCGAAGTGTGTGTACGGCGCAGTGTGTGTAGTTGGCGATAGACACAGTAACCAATTCAGATTTTGTGAAAGCACAAGTGCACATTTACTTTGTAACAAAAATATATATATTTTATTAGGAATGACGTTTGGGGGAAGTTTGGATACTTTGGGTGTGTGGAGAGACGAGGAACGACTGGAGGTTGAGGAAGGGGTTCTAGCAGAAGGGGAGACGAAAGTACTGGGGGAAGGGAGCTCTGGAATGGACAAGGAGGCATGTTGAGAGACATTAGGAGGAGAGGGTGGATGGACGAACAAAGTTTTTTTTTCTTTTTCTTTGGCGCAGGAATATCCTGCCCAAACTGACTGCCAGCCTGTGAACGCCTTACTTTTGTTGACCGCCTGGTGACGGTGGACTGTGGCGTTGCCCTGTAAAAAAGGGAATGTAGATCCCCACTTTGCTGCTCTGTGGTGGCGGTGGCGGTGCTGCTGCAAGTGGCAGTGGCTGTGCTCCTAGAAGGGGAGAAAGTTGGGTCTGTGCTCCGAGCAGGAGGCTGCCTGTCTGGGATCTCAGCCAAAGTTCTTTGGGGACTCTGAGGAGGAGAATTGGTGGCGGTTATCTTTCGATGAGGAGTGGTGGTGGTGCTCCTTAGATGAGGAGTGGTGGTGGTGCTCCTTTGATGCGGAGTGCTGCCGGTGCTCCTTAGATGAGGAGTGCTGGCGGTGCTCTTTTGCTGTTGAGTGCTGGCCGTGCTCTTTTGCTGATGAGTGCTGGCGGTGCTCCTTTGGTGTTGACTGGTGGTGTCAGTGGCCCAAGCAGGTTCGGTGGTTGTTTGGCTCCAAGCTGGTGGTGCTTTGGCGGTGGTGGTGCTCCATACAGGAGCAGCGCTTGACATAGTGGTGGTGGCGGAGGAGTGTCCAGCAGCACTGAGACAAGGGGTGGTGTAGTGGTGTCCGGCTTCGCTGGGAATGCAGGTGGCCGTGCAGTGGTATGCAGCAGAAGTCGGTAGTGTGGTAAAGTGAGTCAGCGGTGGAACTGTTGGAAATGACACCACTGACTGCTGAACATACTGATTCTGCTGCATAGCCTGCAAGTAAGCAGTGTTGCAGGCCTGTAACACACTCAGCTGTTGCTCAGGACTAAGGTGTTCCGCCATGCCCTGTTCAATTTGACTGAAAAAATGGTGCGCCGGTCTGTTGAGGTCGGCCTCCAGACGGTCAAGGCGCTGGTCGACAGAGTGGAAGCGGTGTTCCATGTGGTTAAAACCACGTTCCATCAGGGAAAAGCCGCTTTCCGTTCTGGCGGACAGCGCCTTGAGGCTGGCCTGAAAGGCCTCCCTCAAGTGCATAAACTCGGGCATGACAGGCCTGTCCGAGGTCCTCTGCCGCTGGCGGGTAGTGCCCGCATAACCAGTGACAGAGACCTGGGACAGGGGAACCCCTGATGAACCAGCTTCTTGGTCACCAGCTGTCTGTGTTGCTGACCTGCAAGATGCTTCCTGGCTGTCGGATGGCTGGGACGGGTCCGAAGTCGATCAATGAAGAACCGCTCCCGGGAAAGGTTGCAGGGTGCTGCTCCAAGTTCTGTGGAAAGAAAGGGAAAACATTAGTATCATGTATTTACAAGAAGCATCACCTGTTGAATTGAAAAGCACATAGTAATAACAAAACAAACAAACAAGAAAAACTTACGCTCTGCTGGCTAGGACCGGTCTCAGGAAAGTCAACTCTCGATAGTAGCGGTGCTTTCTTCTGCGACTTGCCGCTGAACCACTCCGAACCTGTCCCTCAGCACGAACATCAGTGTTGAAGTTGTCCTTCATCGAGCGCCAACGTGTGCGTATTTTGTTCACTGTTGGGAAAAAAAAACAAAAAAACAAAATCAAATTATAAAATGCACTTAAGGCAACTTAAATATCAGCACACACAACAGATTGAACTTTACACTACATTATATCTTGCCATAAAAGCACCAGCACCACGAGGACCATAAATCAATGCAGCAGTTGAAGACCAAAATTAATCACAGTGTGCCACATGGCATTGGTGTTTTTAATGCAAGAATATATCTTGCCAAAAAAACACCAGCACCATTAGGACCATAAATCAATGCAGCAGTTGAAGACCAAAATCAATCACAGTGTGCCACATGGCATTGGTGTTTTTAATGCAAGAATATATCTTGCCAAAAAAGCACCAGCACCATCAGGACCATAAATCAATGCAGCAGTTGAAGACCAAAATCAATCACAGTGTGTCACATGGCATTGGTGTTTTTAATGCAAGAATACAGTTGTGGCCAAAAGTATTGACACCCCTGCAATTTTGTCAGATAATACTCAGTTTCTTCCTGAAAATGATTGCAAACACAAATTCTTTGGTATTATTATCCTCATTTAATTTGTCTTCAATGAAAAAACACAAAAGAGAATGAAGCAAAAAGCAAAACATTGATCATTTCACACAAAACTCCAAAAATGGGCCAGACAAAAGTATTGGCACCCTCAGCCTAATACTTGGTTGCACAACCTTTAGCCAAAATAACTGCGACCGACCGCTTCCGGTAACCATCAATGAGTTTCTTACAATGCTCTGCTGGAATTTTAGATCATTCTTCTTTGGCAAACTGCTCCAGGTCCCTGATATTAGAAGGGTGCCTTCTCCAAACTGCCATTTTTAGATCTCTCCACAGGTGTTCTATGGGATTCAGGTCTGGACTCATTGCTGGCCACCCTAGAAGTCTCCAGTGCTTTCTATCAAACCATTTTCTAGTGCTTTTTGAAGTGTGTTTTAGGTCATTGTCCTGCTGGAAGATCCATGACCTCTGAGGGAGACCCAGCTTTCTCACACTGGGCCCTACATTATGCTGCAAAACTTGTTGGTAGTCTTCAGACTTCATAATGCCATGAACACGGTCAAGCAGTCCAGTGCCAGAGGCAGCAAAGCAACCCCAAAACATCAGGGAACCTCTGCCATGTTTGACTGTAGGGACCGTGTTCTTTTCTTTGAATGCCTCTTTTTTTCTCCTGTAAACTCTATATTGATGCCTTTGCCCAAAAAGCTCTACTTTTGTCTCATCTGACCAGAGAACATTCTTCCAAAACGTTTTAGGCTTTTTCAGGTAAGTTTTGGCAAACTCTAGCCTGGCTTTTTTATGTCTCGGGGTAAGAAGTGGTGTCTTCCTGGGTCTCCTACCATACAGTCCCTTTTCATTCAGACGCCGACGGATAGTACGGGTTGACACTGTTGTACCCTCGGACTGCAGGGCAGCTTGAACTTGTTTGGATGTTAGTCGAGGTTCTTTATCCAACATCCGCACAATCTTGCATTGAAATCTCTTGTCAATATTTATTTTCTGTCCACATCTAGGGAGGTTAGCCACAGTGCCATGGGCTTTAAACTTCTTGATGACACTGTGCACGGTAGACACAGGAACATTCAGGTCTTTGGAGATGGACTTGTAGCCTTGAGATTGCTCATGCTTCCTCACAATTTGGTTTCTCAAGTCCTCAGACAGTTCTTTGGTCTTCTTTCTTTTCTCCATGCTCAATGTGGTACACACAAGGACACAGGACAGAGGTTGAGTCAACTTTAATCCATGTCAACTGGCTGCAAGGGTGATTTAGTTATTGCCAACACCTGTTAGGTGCCACAGGTAAGTTACAGGTGCTGTTAATTACACAAATTAGAGAAGCATCACATGATTTTCCGAACAGTGCCAATACTTTTGTCCACCCTCTTTTTTATGTTTGGTGTGGAATTATATCCAATTTGGCTTTAGGACAATTCTTTTTGTATTTTTTCATTTAAGACAAATTAAATGAAGATAATAATAACAAAGACTTTGTGTTTGCAATCATTTTCAAGAAGAAACTGAGTATTATCTGACAAAATTGCAGGGGTGTCAATACTTTTGGCCACAACTGTATATCTGGCCAAAAAAACACCAGCACCATCAGGACCATAAATCAATGCAGCAGTTGAAGACCAAAATCAATCACAGTGTGCCACATGGCATTGGTGTTTTTAATGCAAGAATATATCTTACCAAAAAAACACCAGCACCATGAGGACCATAAATCAATGCAGCAGTTGAAGACCAAAATCAATTACAGTGTGCCACATGGCATTGGTGTTTTTAATGCAAGAATATATCTTGCCAAAAAAACAACAGCACCATCAGGACAAAAAACTCAATGCAGTATCACAGAGCATCTTTATACTTCCTGAACGCCCTTTTGGAAGCTGCAGAGGCACTGTCCCAGCCATCCATCATCGCTGCGGCCACCTCATTCCAGAGCTGCCGGGTCACCACTGTGTCTTTGTACTGCTGGTCACGCCTGTCCCACAACGGGATACGCTCCTCAGCGAGGCGGATCAGGTGCTCGTTGTCGATGTAGACTTCTTCGTCATCCCGTTGTGGAACCTAGAAAAAAAGAATCATAGAATCATAGAATCATAGAATCGTAGAGTTGGAAGGGACCTCCTGGGCCATCTGGTCCAACCCCCTGCTCAAAGCAGGATTCGCTAAATCATCCCAGTCAGATGTCTGTCCAGCCTCTGTTTGAAGACTTCCATTGAAGGAGAACTCACCACTTCTCGTGGCAGCCTGTTCCACTCATTGATCACTCTAACTGTCAAAAAGTTTTTTCTAATATCTAATCTGTGTCTCCTCCCATTCAGTTTCATCCCATTGCTTCTAGTCTTTCCTTGTGCAAATGAGAATAAAGTTGATCCTTCTACAATGTGACAGCCCTTTAGATATTTGTAGACAGCTATTAAGTCTCCTCTCAGTCTTCTCTTTTGCAAACTAAACATTCCCAAATCCTGCAACCTTTCCTCATAAGACAGGGTTTGCAGACCGGTCACCATTCTGGTCGCTCTTTTCTGAACTTGCTCCAGTTTGTTGATGTCTTTTTTAAAATGTGGTGCCCAAAACTGGACACAATATTCCAGATGAGGTCTGACCAAAGAGGAGTAGAGGGAAATAATGACTTCACGTGATCTAGACTGTATGCTTCTGTTAATACATCCTAGAATTGCATTTGCCTTTTTTGCTGCTGCATCACACTGTTGACTCATATTCAGTCTGTGATCTATTAGTATACCCAAGTCTTTTTCACATGTGCTGTCACTTAGCCCTATTCCTCCCATTCTATATATGCTTTTTCCATTTTTATTGCCCAGATGTAGTACATTGCATTTCTCCCTGTTAAAAACCATTCTGTTAGTTGCTGCCCACTTCTCCAGTTTATTTAAATCTTTTTGAATCCTCTCTCTCTCTTCTCTAGTATTAGCTATCCCTCCTAGCTTTGTGTCATCAGCAAATTTAATCAGTTTACCCTCAATTCCTTCATCTAAATCGTTGATAAAGATGTTGAACAATACAGGGCCCAGGACAGAGCCCTGTGGTACCCCACTTGAGACATTCTTCCAACTGGATGTGCAGCCATTTACGACCACTCTTTGGGTCCGATCACTAAGCCAGTTATGAATCCACCTAACAGTTGCCTTGTCCATTCCATACTTAATCATTTTTTCAATAAGGATTGTATGAGAGACTTTGTCAAATGCTTTGCTGAAGTCAAGATATACTATATCTACAGCATTTCCTTGATCCACCCAATCAGTGATACCGTCATAGAAGGAAATTAAGTTAGTCTGACATGACTTATTAGTTACAAACCCATGCTGACTCTGTTTAATCACTTCATTCTTATCCAGGTATTGACATACATGTTGTTTAATAATTTGTTCAAAGATCTTTCCTGGTATAGAAGTCAGACTCACCGGCCTATAGTTACCTGGGTCCACCTTCTTCCCCTTTTTGAAGATAGGAACAACATTTGCTCTTCTCCAGTCTTCTGGCACTTCTCCTGTTCTCCAAGAATTTTCAAAGATTATAGAGAGGGGTTCAAAAATTTCTTCTGCTATCTCCTTCAGTACTCTGGGGTGTAATTCATCTGGACCTGGAGACTTGAATTCATTTAGGCTAGCTAAGTGTTTCCTCACTATCTTTCTGTTTATAGATATCCTGGATTCTTCTATTCCCTTAATAGGACAGTGAATAACAGTTGATGTTACATTTCCTTTCTGAGAGAAAACAGATGCAAAATAGGAATTTAAAAGTTCAGCCTTCTCAACATCCTGTCTTACCAATTCATCATTTTCATCCTGTAAAAATCCTATAGCATCTTTGACTTTTCTTTTACTTTTGACATATCCCCAAAATCCTTTATTATTGCTTTTGACATCTCTTGCAAGCCTCAATTCATTTTCAGCTTTAGCTAATCTGATTTGTGCCCTGCAGGTTCTGCAGACAGCATTATATTCTTCTTTAGATATGCCTCCCTCTTTCCATTTTATAAACATTTTTTTCTTCCTTTTTAGCATGTGCTTAAGTTCTGTGTTCATCCATCCTGGTTTCCTTAACTGCTTCCTATTCTTCCCTCTTTTCGGAATTGTTAACAACTGTGCTTTGAGAATTTCATTTTTCAAGATTTCCCATCCTTCCTGGACATTTTTGTCTTTAAGGATATCCAGCCATTGGATCCCTCCAATTCTCTTTCTGAATCCCTTAAAATCTGCCTTTCTGAAATCTAACCTTGACGTCTGAGTCTTCACAGGTCTTCCGCCTCTAGTTATCCAAAATTCTAAAATAGCATGGTTGCTACCTCCTAGGGTCCCAGCCACTTTTACCTCCTCAACCATTTCCTCCCTGTTTATAAGGATTAGATCCAAGGTAGCAGTTCCCCTTGTTTTCTCCCTTACCTTTTGGAAGATAAAGTTGTCAGCAAGAGAGGATAAGAATTTCCTTGACCTGTTAGTTTTGCCTGAGAGAGATTCCCAACAAATGTCTGGATAGTTGAAATCTCCCATGACAACTATGTCATATTTTTTGGAGAACTTGGCCATTTGATGCATAAAGAGTTCATCCATAGCTTCAGCTTGCACAGGCGGCCTGTAGTAAATGCCTACAATGGTGTCCTTTCCATTGTTCTGTCCTTGTATTCTTACCCAAACAGTTTCCACAGAACTCCCAGTCTCTAAAGCTTCAATCTCTGTGCAGATATACGCGTTTCTAACATACAATGCGACACCCCCTCCTCGTTTATCAAGTCTGTTTCTTGCAAATAAGTTGTATCCTTCTAGTCTTGTATTCCAATCATGTGTATTGTCCCACCAAGTTTCAGTGATTCCAATGACATCATATTTCTTTTCCTGTGTTAGTAGTTCCAATTCTCCTTGTTTGTTGCCCATGCTTTGTGCATTAGTATAGAAACATTTTAGTTTGTGATTGGTTTCTCTTTCTCCAATATTTTTATTAATTAGATTCTTTCGTCTTTGTTCTTCCTTTCCACTTCTAATAGCAGAGTTCTCAATAGCATTTGTCAGGTGTATGGCTTTTTCTGGTCTTTTGCTTCCCTTCCCATGTTGTTCTAGTTTAAAGCTCTCCTTACAAGTGTAGCAAGGCGACTTCCAAATACATGCTTACCAGTCTTCGTAAGGTGCACCCCATCTCTAGCAAGTAGTCCATCGTATAAGTAGTTCACTCCGTGATCCAGAAATCCAAATCGTTGCTGACGGCACCATCGACGTACCAGTTGTTCACCTGCAGAATCTTATTCCACCTCCTTGTTCCATGGCCATCCACTGGGAGGATGGAAGAGAAGACCACCTGCGCTCCCAGTTCTTTCACTTTCTTGCCTAAGTCTTCAAAGTCTCTGCAGATGGTTTCCAGGTCGTTTCTTGCAGTGTCATTTGTCCCCACATGTAGTAGCAGGAATGGGTAGTCATCTGTAGGTCTGAAGAGTCCTGATATCCTGTCAGACACATCTTTAATTTTTGCACCTGGAAGACAACACATTTCTCTTGAAGTTATATCCGGTCTGCAGATAGCGGCCTCAGTTCCTCTCAACAGGGAATCCCCCATGACCACCACTCTCCGTTTCTTCTTCACAACATTTTTCTTTCTCCATCCAGGAGGACTCTGAAGGCGTACAAGGTTGCTGCTTGTTGGCAAAGTCTTATCCTGATGTATTTCTTCATTGTTTTCCTGCGTGAGAGCCTGGTACTGGTTTCTGAGCAGTATGGGTGCTGACTGCCTTCTGATCCTCCTGCTTCTCTGGGTCACATGTCTCCATTCCTCTGTTTCTTCAGGTGCACTTCGAATTTCTTCTCTTTCTGTAACATGAAGAGATAATTCTGCTCTGTCCAAGAACTCTTCACCTTCCTTAATGATCTTCAACGTAGCTAACCTCTCTTCGAGATTTTGCAACTTTTCCTCCAACAGGGACACAAGCTTGCATTTGTGGCATGTGAAGTTTGGCTTTTCCACTGGTAAGTCTGTGAACATGTAGCAAGAAATGCAGCTCACCAAATGGCTCCTGGCCTCTTCCATCTTGAGATTTCTTAAAAACGATGAAAGATGAGCCCAAATTCGCGCGCCGATCGGCGCGCGGTTTTTCCGATTTCCTCTTTTCAGCTGCAACGGCCAAAACCCAGTGATCGTTGAGCTCGCGGAGACTCTTCACTTATCCCAGAAGGCACTGGGAATATGCAAATGATCTCCTCAAGACTCTTCCCCTGGTTTTCCGATTTCCTCTTTTCAGCTGCAACGGCCAAAACCCAGTGATCGTTGAGCTCGCGGAGACTCTTCACTTATCCCAGAAGGCACTGGGAATATGCAAATGATCTCCTCAAGACTCTTCCCCTGGTTTTCCGATTTCCTCTTTTCAGCTGCAACGGCCAAAACCCAGTGATGTGCGCGGTGCTAAGCGCTTGTCAGCGATCACATAGACTGTAATGCTATTTTTGGGCGCACGTCAAGCGCACACGTGCGCGCGATTTTTTTAAGTATGTAGGCGGAACAAAAAATGCAACATGTAGCGTTCAGCGCGTCTGGGCGCACACCTGTAAAATGCGCAGCGCACGCTAAACGCTGATGAGCATATACATTTGCAAGACCCTGCGATCACCATATTAAAGATAGGGGAACATTGCGCGTGTGCCCGATAGCGCACGATGCGCTGCGCGATCAAACACTAGTGTGAAACTAGCCTTTTGGGTAGCCTGGTACAAACATTTTTTGCAGTTCTTTGTTTGATGGCTTGTGACTATCCATTTTCCTCTTGATTACATTCCAAAGGTTTTCAGTGGGGTTCAGGTCTGGAGATTGGGCTGGCCATGACAGGGATTTGATGTGGTGGTCCTTCATCCACACATTGATTGACCTAGCTGTGTGGCATGGCGTATTGTCCTGCTGGAAAAAACAGTTCTCAGAGTTGAGGAACATTGCCTCAGCAGAAAGAATCAACTGTTTTTCCAGGATAACCTTGTATGTGGCTTGATTCATACATCCTTCGCAAAGATTAACCTGCCCAATTCCAGCCTTGTTGAAGTATCCCCAGATCATCACCGATCCTCCACCAAATTTCACAGTGGATGCAAGACACTGTGGCTCGTACGCCTCTCCAGATCTCCGTCTAACCATTAGACGACCAGGTGTTGGGCAAAGCTGAAAATTAGACTGCCGGTCTATAGCTTTGCTGTCCCCAATGCCTGCTGCTTCACCTTCTTGTAATGGACTGCCGTCTTAGAAATTTTAAGGATGGAGGCAACATGACGCTCACTGTATCCCTCTGCTAGTAAAGCCAGAATTGAGCCCTTCTTTTCCTCACTCAAGACTTTTCTTTTAAACTCCTTTGGCATGGTTAAAAGTTATTTTTTCATTCCTATTACTTTTGGGATATTACTAGCACTTGTTTTGCCATCCTGCTTGTCCTATTGCAAGAGGATTGTGAACACCACAGCAGTGTTTTTTATACTTTCCTTCGTTAAATAAGATTTGGTTCAGGTGATCACCTAATCAGAAGCACATTAAGTAGAATGAGGTGTATTCTGGTTGGAATTCAACTGACACTGGAATGCAATGGCTGTCAGACATGTAGAGGAGCTGATTTTTGAAAAACTGTGCAGTGGTCTCTTAATTTTTGCCAGAGCTGTAAATCCCAGAGTAAAATCAGCTACACGTGTAAAATATGTAATGCTCTTACTTAGTAATGACTAAATAAAACTGGACATAGATATCAAGTCAATTGAAAACTTAAAATTTAAGCTATGACACTGAACCCCTCCTTCACAACAGATCAACAGCTTTCTGCCTATGCATAGTGTACACAGAAAGATGCCAATCAGTGGTGTGGGTGGGATTATACAAAGCTCAACATTCAGAGAACTGGTAGGTTTGCAGCAGATAAAACTGTGATTGTACTAAAATAATATTGAACAATTCAGTAAGTGATACATTGCTGGAATCAGGGTTTCTGCTCATACATTATGCTGCTCTCATATGGGTAGCAAAAATAGAATAACTTCAAAGTACACCTCCCTGCAATGTTGTGCACACAAGAATCTCAGTTAGATGTAGCATCAGTAAATTTGCTTAAAAAAGTGGATGTCTGATATAAACTATGCAACATATCCATTATATCATAGAGGAGTTTGCAAATTGATTTATTTTAAAAAAGTTAACTTTACATCTTCCATAAAGCTGATGATTAGGAAAGGTATACCTTTTGTTGGGAAAAATTATTACTAATGAATGTGTGGGTGGCTCAGTGGTTAGCACAGCAGCCTTGCAGTGCTGGGATCCTGGGTTCAAATCCCATCAAGAACTACATCTGCAAGGAGTTTGTATGTTCTCCCGTATTTGCGTGGATTTTCTCCATGTACTCCAGTTTCCTCCCACACTTCAAAGACATACTGATAGGCAATCTAGATTGTGAGCTTCAATGGGGACCAGGGCTGGTTTTAGGCAAAGTGGGGCCCTAGGAAAACTTTAAAATGGGGCCCCAAATGCTAACATATTGCACATCACACAGAAGCATTTGGATTGGATTTACATGCACTGAGTACAGGCCGCTAAACAAGTGTGATCGACAATATTGAAGTCGTTTAACATTTGTTTCCCGGCCTCTTTCCTCCGTCTGAGAAAGATTGATGGGAACAGAACAATCACTAATGGATTACTAACAGATCACCATATGGTATCATGTTATCAGCAGCACATCAACAGTTTACACCCCATAGTCCTTCATATAATGTGCCCCATAGTCCTCCATATAGTATAATACACTCCTCAGTCCTCCATATAGTATAATATACTCCCCATAGTCCTTCATATAGTATAATACACTCCTCATAGTCCTCCATATATTAAAATACACTCAGTCTTCCATATAGTATAATACACTCCTCATAGTCCTCCATATATTAAAATACACTGCTCAGTCCTCCATATAGTATAATAAACTGCGAGTCATCCATGTAGAACAATTCACGTCCCATAGTATAATGCACCCCATAGTCCTCGATACAGTATAATGCAGCCCACATATAGTATAATGCAGCCTCCCCATAGAGCATAATGCAGCCACCCCAGAGTATAATGCAGCCCCGCCATACAATATAATGTAACCCCCATAGAATATAATGCAGCCCCCCTCTTATAGTATAATGCAGCCACTCCTTAGAGCATAATGCAGCCACCCCACAGAATATAATGTCACCCCTCATAGAATATAATGCAGCCCCCCTCATATAGTATAATGCAGCCCCTCAATAGAATATATGGCAGCCTCCTCATATAGTATAATTGTCACGTGGACCCGTCCTGTGTGACGCGACCCGCAGGCCGGTAACTGAAGCAACAAGACGCAGCACGTGAAGCTGTCCTGTGTGACACGGCCCGCAGGCCAGTAATTGTAAACAACAAGACAAGGGGGAGGGACAACAGTTCCAATGGTGGGCCCTGCAATAGGGAAAGGGGACATGGAGACCTCCTGCACTCCCCTGAGTCAGTGTCCCTAACGCTCCCAACGTTCCCTATGCCGGTTCCGCACCGGACGCCGCTCTGGATACCTGTGGCCCTAGCACACCCTACACCTATCCCTTGCTAGGGAGCTGGGTGGCGCAGGCACTGGCCAAACCGCTGTACTAATACACATGAAGGGAAAACAGAAACAGGAGTCCACCACCAGAATGCAGCTTTCCTCCTGAAATGCTGCCACCAAGCTCTGTCAGAGCTACAAGGAAATCCCCTATGACTCCTTCCACACCAGGGCTAAGACAGTGCTGCAAGGAACGTTCTCCAGCTCCTTCCTCCACCAAGGATGGTTGAAATGAATACTATCACCAACACTGATTGCAAAACCTGTGACTCTTTTATAGCAGAGCCATCCTTCACACCTGCATTACAATCCTGTGCACTAAAGAAACAGAGTGCAATGATGCTCACCACCACCGGTGGGCAAATTTAGAACAAAAGACACCACAGTGCAATAATCCTAATGGCCACCGGGGGCAAAAACATCTCTAAGCACAGCCTGAGAAAAAAAAAGGTTACCTGTGCTTTTACCTGTCCTGATCCCGCATGGATCATGACAGTACCCTCCCCTTAATGAGGGGCCTCTGGACCCTCAAGACCGATCCCTATCAGGGAACCATCTACAGCGGGGACGCCCAGACCCAGAGTTCACCCCAGCAACACCTGCACGTCAGTTTGATGACAAATGAGCCCGCTGGTATTGGCAACGTTTCTGGAGGCACCACACATCTGGCTGGTGATTCTGTTATGAATGAGTCACCGAGGAGGAAAAAACAAAAAGCAAGCTAAGCCCAGAAAACCGGAGAGGTTGGTAACTAGCGGATTGCAGACCCCTGATCCTAACCACAACAACTAGCAGTAGCCGTGGAGCGTGCCTACGGTGGTCCTAGACGTCTCGTCACGGCCGGAGAACTAAATAAGCCTAAAGAAAGAAAGGGAAAATCTAAACTGCCCCAGAGCAGACCCCAAAGCAATAGACAGCCCCCAACATGTATTGTCGGTGAAACAAGATGAAAACACAGACACAGGTAGAAATATAGGCTGAGCAAACGATGGGGCCCTCGCTAACTAGAAATGACAGGAAAGAATAGCTGCTGTCTGCAATCACGCAAAAAACCCTGCCAAAAAGAATGTCCAACACGTATGATAGAAAAAGGCCCTGAAGTCGCTAGACTTCAAAATACTATATCAGCACTCAGGTATATTCTGAAGACAGAGCAAAAGAGATCACCTGATCAGAGACAAAATGGAGATTCAGCCCAGTCCCAGCCAGGGCTGGCTGAACACAAAAACTAAGTAAACCAGACAAAAACTCATAAGAACAATAGCACAGAAAACTTAGCTTTAGGAAGGCAGGAACCAAACTGGAAACCAGGAGCCACAGTCAGGAAAAATCACCAGCAAGAAACTAGGGAGTCGGCTGCCTTAAATCCAATCAGAAACTCCTGATGTCCAATCGCAGTCCTCTTCCTCAGGTGGCCGGTCTCTGCCATTTAGATCAGCTTCATTACCTCCCTTCACCAACAGAGGGAGTCCAGATAGAGAACTCAATACTCCTCTGTTAGCACAGCCAGCTCCATAACCCTCACCAGAAGACAGAGGCAAACTCAAAAATGAGCTCACAACAGGGTCCATTGAAGAGAGATGGCAGAGACAGTAGTTCCTAGGCAGCAGCCCTCACACGAGTGCCCCCAGCTGACCACTTCCCTTGCCCGCCAATCTATTACCGGGTTGTGTCTTTTCAGCCAAGGGAGGCCTAAAATGATAGGTACTGGCATTCCCTCCAAGACGTAGCACGATAAGGACTCCTCATGATGTCCTATATGCAGATGGATATTCTCTACGACCTTGGTCAAGCTCCCCTGGCTCAGTGGAACAGAGTTTATGGCCTGGACGCTTATAGGCTGGGCTAGCGTCCTACACCTCAGACCATGAGTCTGGACAAAGCGAGCATCCACCAGACTGACTCCTGCTCCGCTGTCCACAAGCACCGGTATCACCTCCGGTACCCCACCAGCCAAGACCTCTGCTGACATGGTACCTTGGGAGGGCAAAATGGAGGAAATGTATACTCCCTGGTCGCCTCCCTCCAAGCGACCAGGGGAATGCAGCTTCTCAGATGGCACAGATAATTTGGCGCGCAATGGGCAAGCCTTCAGGACATGACCAGTCTGCCCACAGTACAAACATGCCGACACCACTCCCCGAACCGTAGGCAGCGCCGTACACAAACTAGCTCCTCCTACTTTCATAGGTTCGTCTGGAGACTTGGCATGAACTGGGCAGGCTCTCATAAAATGGCCAGGCTTCCCACAGGAAAAGCATACACCCCCACGACGAGCCGCAGACACCCCCTTTTTTGAATCAACAACACCGGGCTGTCTGGGTTCCTCCATCCGCACTGGTGGGTCCTCCTCCCTAGCGAGGACATCAGGGGGCACTTTTTGCATATGTCTTTCCCTGAGACGTCTATCCACCCAGATGGCAAGGGACATGGCGGCCTCCAGCAACCTGGGGGCGGCGCACTGCACCAGAGTATCCTGCAACTTTGGAGACAAACCCTGCACAAATTGACTCTTAAGTGCAGGGTCATTCCACTGAGTGTTAGTGGCCCATCTCCTAAACTCTGAGCAGTACTCCTCAGCAACCCGGGCTCCCTGTTTACACCTACGGATCCGAGATTCCGCCAGGGCGACGCCATCAGGATCCCCATACACAAGCGCCAAGCCGCAAAAAACTCATCCACGGACACCAATGATGGAGAATCGTCCAGTAGGGAGAAGGCCCAGGATTGGGGATCCCCTTTAAGAAGGGACATAATGATTCCCACCCGTTGCTCCTCACTCCCTGATGAACGAGGGCGCAGCCTGAAATACAATTTACAGGCTTGCTGGAATACCAAGAATTGATCTCTCCCTCCAGAAAATCTGTCAGGGAGGGATATCTTGGGCTCTGACTGAGCCCATTCCTGAACCAAGCCCCCAGAGCCCACCAACAGCGGAAGCTGCCGCACCAACCCTCCACGCAGCCCCCTAATCTCATTAGTAAGGGTCTGCAGGATTTGGGCAAAGGTCTGAACTGGGTCCATGGCTCAGCAGAGAAGGAAAAAAAGTTGTAGGTTGGTGATAGTGTCACGTGGACCCGTCCTGTGTGACGCGACCCACAGGCCGGTAACTGAAGCAACAAGATGCGGTACGTGAAGCTGTCCTGTGTGACACAGCCCGCAGGCCGGTAACTGTAAACAACAAGACAAGGGGGAGGGACAACAGTTACAACGGTGGGCCCTGCGATAGGGAAAGGGGACGTGGAGACCTCCTGCACTCCCCTGAGTCAGTGTCCCTAATGCTCATAACGCTCCCTATGCCGATTCCGCACCGGGCGCCGCTCAGGATACCTGTCGCCCTAGCACACCCTACACCTATCCCTTGCTAGGGAGCTGAGTGGCACAGGCACAAGCCCCACCGCTGTACTAATACACACAAAGGGAAAACACAAACAGGGGAACACCACTTAGCTTTACTCTGTGCACTTGCTCCCGGCAACAGAGTCCACCACCAGAATATAGCTCTCCTCCTGAAATGCTGCCACCAAGCTCTCTCAGAGCTACAAGGAAATCCCCTATGACTCCTTCCACACCAGGGCTAAGACAGTGCTGCAAGGAACGTTCTCCAGCTCCTTCCTCCACCAAGGATGGTTGAAATGAATACTATCACCAACGCTGATTGCAACACCTGTGACTCTTTTATAGCAGAACCATCCTTCACACCTGCATTACAATCATGTGCACTAAACTAAAGAAACAGAGTGCAATGCGCTCACCACCACCGGGGGGAAAATTTAGAACAAATGACACCACAGTGCAATAATCCTAATGGCCACCGGGGGCAAAAGCATCTCTAAGCACAGCTTGAGAAAAAAAAGTTTACCTGTGCTTTTATCTGTCCTGATCCCGCATGGATCATGACAATAATGTAGCCCCTCCATAGAATACAATGTAGCCCTCCTCATATAGTATAATGCAGCCCCAATAGAATATAATGTAGCCCCCTCATAAAGTATAATGAAGCCCCCATACAATATAATCTAGCCCCCACAGAATATAATGCAGCCCCCCATTGAATACAATGTAGCCTCCTCATATAGTATAATGTAGCCCCCCCAGAGAATATGATGCAATCACCCCCATAGAATATAACAAATATAATACTGCCCCCCATAGAATATAATGTAGCCCCAAATAGAATATAATACAGCCCATATCCCCATAGAATATAATGTAGCCCCCATATTATATAACACAGCATTCCCCATAGAATATAATGTATAATGTACCCCCTATGGTATATAACACAGTCACATAGTATATAGCACAGCCCCACATGGTATATAGCACAGCACCACATGGTATGTATAGCACAGCCCCACATGGTATATAGCACAGCCCCACATGGTATATAGCACAGCCCCACATGGTATATAGCACAGCCCCACATGGTATACAGCAAAGCACCACATGGTATATAGCACAGCACCACATGGTATATAGCACAGCCCCACATGGTATATAGCACAGCACCACATGGTATATAGCACAGCCACACATGGTATATAGCACAGCACCACATGGTATATAGCACAGTCCCATGTGGTATATAGCACAGCACCACATGGTATATAGCACAGCACCAAATAGCATATAACCCCCCCCCCCCGAGAATGGCCCCATAGTCCAGTACTCACTGTTACATTTAAAAAAACACAATCCTCACCTCTCTTCCTGCCCGCACTGCTCCCGGCTCTTGTCTCAGTGGCTGCCCAGTGAGTGCGCAGCAGTGTTAGAGGCAGAGCAGGGAAAGATGGGAGAGGGAGCATCAGCTGACTCTCTCTCCTTCATCATTGCTTTCAACTGTACCAGCGTCTATGACGCCGTATTGTTCAATGCAGCGGCGGGGGGAGTCAACGCTGGTGGCAGGCGGGCCCCCCTGCCTCACGGGCCCCGTAGCGACTGTGTGATGTGCCGCTAGCTGGGGGCCCCTGGGGGAGCGGGGGCCCTAGGCAGCTGCCTGGTCTGCCTGCCGCCAACGCCGGCCCTGATGGGGACAGTGCTGTTGACGTCTGTAAAGTGCTGTGGAATATGATGGCACTATATAAGTAAGCATAATAAATATGAATATGAATGTACTGAATAAACAACATATCTCTTGCATTGTTGGCGATTTAAAAAATATACTAATTCCAGTTCGGGAATGCTGGTGTAAAGTTCACTTCACATAAAACCCACTTCACCAGGTTAGTTGAGGGATTTGAATGGGTAAATGTTTGGTGCCATTGGTAATCTGAGATGAGTATATGCTCCAAAACCCATCGACTGTTGCCTAGAGTCAACATGATGTTTGGAAATAGTGATATTTTTAAAAAGAAGAGATGAGTGAATCTTATTTGATGCAAAGTGAATATTCCCTATTCCGCTCTGTGTCATTTCTCCAGACCTTATAGCATAATAAAAGTGCTGCCTAAAAAGAATTGATCTTCATCTTGCCACTCTCTTGTCCCGACACCACAGTCTCCATTCTGTGCCCTTCTTTCTGCATTTCGTTGTTGCACAACATCCTCTTTGGCCTTCTTCACTCTTCAGTTGGGCTTCTTGTGCCTACTAGACCTTTGATGTCACAACACACATGGTGGCGTCACGGCTCACACTGTGATTTTACATCATGTGTCGCCCAAAGCATAATCAGCTACACGGGTGGCGCACATCAAGTCATGATGGCGTGTGCCACAACATGTACCATGATATTAGTGGTCTATTCATTTGTTATAAGATATAATTCTCTTTTGCTTTCATGACTCTGTATCAATGAATAGTAGTGATGGGAGAATAGATTCACAATACCCGAATCCATGGTCCAAGTCAATGCCCTCTGGAAGGGAGCTGCACACTATGTCTATGTACTATGTTACACGATTGGGGAAGGTGAAAAGAAGAGGACCGGAAGGCAGGCTGCACAGATGAGAACAGGTGAGTGATAAGGAGTGATTTTTTTAACCCTTTTCCCAGCCCTCTACACTTCAGAGTGATAATACACAGTGGGGAAAATAAGTATTTGATATACTCCTGATTTTGCAAGTCTTCCCACCTACAATGAATGGAGAGGCCTGTAATTTTTATCATAGGTACACTTCAACTGTGAGAGACAGACTCTAAAAATAAAAAAATAAAAATCCCATTGTATGATTTTTTTAAACAATTAAAGGGAACCTTTCAGCTGTTTTGGCCGCTATAAGATACAGTGGGGCAAAAAAGTATTTAGTCAGTCAGCAATAGTGCAAGTTCCACCACTTAAAAAGATGAGAGG